>NW_027115723.1:331082-333693 GCF_000696795.3 Halyomorpha halys | reverse complement strand
GAGATTTGTGGTTTATACCTATTAAAAAAGTAACATAAAAAAAACGATTTATCTACTAGATAAAGATAATTAAGTTTAAGTAAAAATAAAAAAAATCATGAGACATATGCACAAATATTTTTTTTTTTTATTTAATCTAATAAATTTTATTATTTTATTTTCACCTTTTTTCCGCCAACACTAAGCGTCTATATATATTTATATTTTCCACAATATTGGGATAGCATGGTATATTCTCAACCAAACTAATACTTGGTAAAATCCATAAAGAGAAAGAATAATAAATAAAGTACTGGATTGTTCTAAAAAAAAATTGAACTTTACTGCTATCCAGCGTTACCAGATAAGGTTTTCAGGAAAGTACTTCTCATACGATAGAACACGTCTTATAGGTAAATTATTCTTTAATAATATTTTTATCATTCAATTTTTCTCTTTTCACTATTTTTCCACCAACACTAAGCGTCTATTCCAATTTATATACTTAATACTTAGCATAGCTTAGTCAAAACCAAACTAGTACTCGATAAAATCTACTAAGACTAAATGATGAATAAAATTACTGATTACTTTGAAAGCATTTTAAATATTATCCATCCCACATCACCACCCTCGAAGAATGGTGCCAAAACTAAGGATTAAAATAAATTCCAATAAATTCCACCAAATCACATTTACCCTTCGTCGTTAACCTTCGTATTGCCCTACAGTATCTTTTAATAATACCCCACTCATTCCTGTTGCTTATACAGATCCGTTACTTAGGACTAAATCTGGACAAACGACTGACATGGAATCCTCATACAAGACTGAAAAGACAGGAAACTGCTCGTAAATTCCGACTATTACAACAATTACTCAATAATAACAATCAATCCATTACAAAGGACTGATCTACATGACTATTATAAGGCCTATTTGGATATACGGAGTTGAGCTATGGGGCTCCACTAAACCATCTAATTCCTCTCGAATCCAATCCTTACAGTCCAAAATCCTTCTCAAAATCCTTAATGCTCCTTACTTTGTCACAAATCAAATCATCCATCAGGACCTCTATGTCTCCTATGTTGCCGATTTGGCCAGAACCAGATACCAATCCTTCCATAATAAACTTCCCAACCACCCAAACCAACTCGTTTCTAACCTGGCTTCTCCTTCACTACTTAATAATCCTCCTAGACGTTTGAAAAAAAGATGGCCTCGAGATCTTCTCCTTTAGAAATGTTTTTGGAGTTCTATCTGTGGGTAGAATTCTCCACATGTTTTTATCACGTCATAACATCACTTACATCAAATTTACTTGATGTGTATATATGTATACAGAAATAAAAAAAAAAAATATTATCCTTAAAGACTTTACTAGATAGAGGTAGAGAAAAAAAAAAGAAAAGCTCTTTTGAATGTGTAAGAAAAGTTTTCATTTAAAATTTTTCAGAAACTTCTTCAGAAATCTCTTATAAAAGTGAATATTTCTAGGCCTTAGAAATGTTTTTAAGTTATAAAGACAGGTGGGGAAGAACTAAGTCGAGTAACACAATCGTCGCTGGAATTAGTAAAAGGTGGCCCCGACATTGGAGATGACGAGTTCTCCGAAATACTTTGTTAGAGGGAGGTTTATTCCCCTGTTGGAATAGGAAACTGCTATAAGACTCGGGGCTGGCAAAGGCAACGGACTACATATACAACCTTCTGCAAACCTTTGCCATCATTCTGTTTAGAATGAATACACTTTTGAAAACTTTGACTCAAGTTACAAAACTTTCATGTGATAAAGTAGGTGTGTATCAAAGAACTGATTGTGGTGCGATGCGGACAGTGGAAGAAAAAGTTAAAAAAATCATTTCAACAATTAATAAAAAAAAAATATGACCTGTTTATTGTAGTTGATAATATGTAGAATAATATTAATAAATACTAAACCATTTAGAAGTAAAAATAAATTCTAACGGAGCAATTATAAAAATATAATTTTTATTTTTTTCAAAGTTCTGATAAAAAACAATTCTCACCCTAAATGTCCTATTTATTTTACGGATTAGCTTAGTATTGAACATTTTAATTTTAGAAATTGCAGTAGCAAAGACAATTTCGATATTTGTATTTTTTTAGATTAACTTGAACTACAAAAAAAGTTTTCTCTGGAAAAAAATTCTATTCCTCTAGTCTGTAAATGTTACTTTCTGATAGGTTTAAGACTTATAAAAATAATCTATCAATATATTAACCATATTGAAATTCTGAACTGTATAAAATTTGGTACATGCGTACATGAAAATAAAGTAACGAAACTAGTACCGATTTAAATTATTTCTATCACTTTTCATTTGTTTATTTAAATGAACAAATAACTGGTTTGGAAGATGATTTTTCATTTGTCTGCAAATTATTTTTTTGATTGGGAAAATGATTATTATGAGTTCAAATTTTCATTGATAAGAGGTAGAGAATTAAAAACTTTTATTCTGATTTTATTGGATTTTTTATTCCTGACATTTATGAAAAAAGTTATCTGCAGGGTGACTGAGCTGTTGGATTTGTTTTCTCATGCATAGTGGCTAAAAAATAATTTTATAGTTTAAAAACCTTTATGATATGTTTATTTAGATGC
>NW_027115723.1:314098-331032 GCF_000696795.3 Halyomorpha halys | reverse complement strand
TATATATATATAGTATATATATGCAATATTGTATATATATACTATATATATATATATATATATATATATATGGCGCAGAAATCAATGAAACACAAAAAATAGATTGCAACGCTTCCAGTTAGCTTCTCTATATGTGGAGGTGTGCGTTAAGAGTAATTTCTAAAATAAGGATTACAAACATGTATTACAAGACGCGCCATATCCGAAGGTATTTTCAATTAAAAACTGGGATAATATGATCATGATGCCACAAAATCGCATTTTAATGACCCTTATACAAACAAAATGTATTTCACCTAAGTGAAGAAGGTAAAGGCTTTATTTATAATGTTAAAGTTTTTATTAAGTATATTAATTTAGTAAATAAACTTTGAAATGTGACTGTGTTAATAATTATTTTATCTATTTACTAATATTTAAGTTATTAATTTATATTTATATTTATACTAATAATTTATTAAGTTATAATAATTTCACAATTTCATCTCAATACAGGTAGCTTAAGTTCGTCAACATTTACTTATTTTTTTTGGGTTATATACCAAAACTTGGTAAAGTATTATTTTCGATTCCATTTTTATAGAAACTTTTGTTTCTCGGTACTTTATTGATGGTTTCTAATTAAACTAAAAAAAATGCGTAGCATTTACCAGGAATCAAAGGTTTAAGAAGATCTTTCTAAGACTTAAATCATTCTTTTCAGAAAGAAAAAACTTCAGGCCTTAGAGGATTCAAGAGGAATGAGAATTCTGATATTAAAAAACTTTCTTCACATCAATGGACTAAACTGAAAGTAGGTATTTCTTTGGAACTCATCTGGAGATTCACCTGAGGCTTAAGTCTTTTTTTAAAGTATTTACAATGGGAGATAATAATTTAAATTTATGCCGTACTCCCTAACCACTCCAACCTCCTAGTTTCTAACCATGCATCCTCTTCCATCCTGACAATCCTCCGAGGAGCCTGAAAAGAAGATGGCCACGAGACCAGCTAATGTAATATGTCATTAGTGTGCTACCAATGGGCAGTTGCTCTACACGCCTGTAACACTCCATTTTAACTAAGATCATATTTACTAAATGTATTATGTAATATATAGTTGTAAATTTCAATAAAGATATTTTTTTTAAAAATATGCCGCATATACCAGAAGAGAATAGAGAACAGTATTTCATCAGAAAGAATGTTCATTTTAGGGAATTCAATGATATGATGAACTAAATGAACAGAGGTCTCTAACAAATCCATAAAGAAAAATAGAATGATTTATCAACCCCATCTGAAAATGAAATCATATCTGTAACTGTGTTCATGATATGATTTTAATGCTTACTTATTACGAGGATCTGTGTAAAGCTAGCAAAGATATATTTTGGTTGTTTTGTGACTTATCGTACCAATTGGGCAAGTACGTTTTAATTACGCTAATAATGGACTGTTTTTGATTATTATTTGTTCAAATGTTTTCAATAAATTAAGTTATTATCTATCTAATATTTCAATATCTGTCTTTCTACTGTCTAGATCTCAAATTATATGTCCTAATTAAACATCACAATGAATTTACCTAATCCAAATCAAAAGTTCGCGACATATCTATGTTTGACATAGATATGTCGCGAACTTAATTTCAAAACCTTCTAAATAAATTATTTATCTAATACAAAGTTCTGATTGAGTCTTGAACTTTGATGCATTTATTATCATTAAGAACTTAAAAAGTGGTTTAAAAACTCACCAGACCAAAGTGGTTTTTTTGGTCCTTAAAACATGAAATAAATAATTCAAACTTAAATATTCTCCCAAATTTAATTTGAAAAAAAAAACTAGTAAAAAAAGTTTAAAGTTCGTGATATAAACATTTTTGTAGTATCTGTAAATACAGTTGGACTGTAGAACTATTTTTGTTGTGGCTCATGTGGACTGACCAGAGAATTCTACTTTAATGTTTACACACTTCACTGTAGAGTTTAACAACTAATCATCAGAGAAAATATGTATAAACCCGTCACGGATAGATTACAGACGATAGCCATGTATCTTATTTATCTAAATTAATACAGTTTTTCGAGGTTAATATTTACACTTTGTTGCTAACATTTTGAAATTTCTAAGCAAATAGTTTTAGTCTTGGGCTACTATATATAGTCGTTTTAACAAATTAAAAATTGTAGAACATACGTATCTAGGTTTCCTACCCAGAACATGTTTTAATTTTTGCACCAAGAAAATAAATAAGTTACCGATTAACAATAGGGATATTAGGAGTGATAAAGGTCTAATCTATAACAGGAATGATACAGGGCATTAACATTAGACAGATGTTATTTATAGCATTCTTGGATAAAATTATGAAAAACACCCTCAGTAGCTGTGAGAATATAATTATTTCAATATTTTTTATATTGTCATCTTTTTGAACCAAAGAAAATGTACTGAACTAAACTTTGTACTCCTCATGCGTAAGGCAAAGCCAGGCCTGGGGGATCCCAGAACTTCTCTGCCAGCCTCGCCAGTTGTACTGAAAGCCAGTGAAGACTGGATGAGCAGAATACCTTAGAACTTGATAGAATAAGTCACCATCCATTGCCAAAACTTGAGTACTGTATTCACAAAAGGTTTTGAAGCCACTCAGTTTCAACCTTCCATAGGGATTAACGGGATGGTTAGGGCTGGATATGGATTTAGCTACTACATCAGGGTTATGAATAAGGCCCTGTTTAATAGGTTAAGCATATGGATGGAATAACCTAAAGGGCGAACAGGATGTTGAAGTGATGGTATAAGGTTTTTTTTGTTACATAATATGGATTGACAAATATTCGAAGGACTTGAAGATGATTAGACTGAAAGGAGTGGGTACGGGCGATGTTCAGCAACTTAGCTTTCTACTCACAGTTCATGTTTTTTGGTCCAAATTATTTTAAGTATCGTCTAGTAAATTAATATTTCTTCCCTTGAATGATGTGAGTTTCGGTTTTAGCTTTAAATTGTACATTTCGTTTTTCAAGTCCAGTTACTGGGTTAGTCTGTTGTCTTACATGAAGCCAATATAGCGGACTGTTACTGAGAATGAAATTGGAATGGAGTTACAAATCATGGCCGATATGATCTGCGTTCGAGTGTAAATGCGGCGAGCTTGCATTTTTAATAATTGAGTTTAATCCACACCTTTCATCAATCAGCGAAAGATGTCTTGGTTAGTTTTGAAACGTCATATTAAGGCTCGAGCGGCAGGAAAATATGGCGTATATCAGCAAGTTTTCTCAGAGATATAAGCCGTGGAAAGAATATAGAACTGGGCCCAGGACTCCTTCTTGAGGGACTTCAGCCTCTATTGGATAATTGGAGCGTTCAAGGCCGCAGTGGACTTGAAAGTAACTATGTCAGATAATGGATATCCAGATAGATATCAATCGTGCCAAACGCAGTCGAAAGTTTGTGCTATGTACAGAAAGACATAAGTTCAATATTCTGGAAAAATTTGTCATCTTTACAGAAGACCTTGACATGGGTGTTTCATTTTATGCACGGTAAAACAGAGGTTTATCTGTTTTCTTCTTCTAAGCTTTCTTAGGAAAATATATGAAAAATTTACGGTCCAATTTAAGCATACGTACGAATGCTGAAATAAGAACTTTGCACAGGTATTCAGATGTTATAATGGTGATAAAATGTATGGCAAGTGCAGGATGGTAAAATCTCAACTTCAATTGATGTGTGGAATGGCAGCTGGTAACAAAATTGCTGTAGGCTTTGACTTTTCAAGAGCTGTAGCGCCATAAATATAGATGCTTCGAATCATCTAGAATATATTTTAGCATAATTGATAATAATCATGGCAATATACGTAGCCAGTATTGAAAAGGTCATCCGAGCACTGACACCAAAACCTGAAAAATATTGGTAACCACTGGTACACATATATCATTACATTAGACACCTACATATTTAGAATAAACTTTAATGAACAAATGGACTCCGAGTAAGAGGGTAAAAAACATAATTGTAATAAAAAAAAAAATTATAATGCTAATTGTCATTTTTTCTTTAATAAACAGTGTACTGAGAATTATTCATAAATTTATGAAATCCTTTAGGAGTAGAGTAAAAATGAAGAAGAAGAAATGAGCTGGAGCAAGTTATTATAAAAGGTGGGACATTTTCACCCATATTTAAGTAAACAACTTAAATTTAAGAATGCCAACGTATGACGTAGGTAACGTAAGTAATTTCGTCTAGGAAAAGATACATATGGCGTTGGCAGGTATCTTATATTAGAAAATATATACAAAAACATATATTATTGTTGTAAACAATAAACCAGGCGACTCTTACTGCAGGTAATCGTAATGATATATAAAACTGTTTATACTTGCTGCCGTGAAATTTATAAAATAACATTCTAACAATGAAAGAAGAAAATGAGGTAAGCAATACATACAGAGGATGAATATTTCTTTTTTAAAATACTCAGCTTAATTATACTCTTCTGCAGACAGACAAAATACAAGACTAAAGTTCTAATTAAATAAAGTGTAGGGCTCTAGAAGTGCGGAAGGAATAGAACAGTTCCAGAAAGAGAGGAACAAGGTAGAAACACCTGAATTGTTCATTAAGAAGACAAATGGGCTAGAAAACGATGTCCTCTGTTCCAATAGCTCAGTGTCAGCTTCGGATTGCAGGAGTACTTTCTTTTGGAATCATTTCCAGAACTTCCTTATTGGAAAGACCGTATTTACATGAGGAAACGAAAAAGAAAAATCGTGAAATATCAGTTATATAGCACACCTTGATTAAAACTGGAGCTGGAACACCTCTTAATGATTAACTTACTAATTAGTTAAAAGTATATAAGCATATATATATATATATATATATATATATATATATACATACATAATTTATAGATGTATATAGGTAAAACTCATATACGATACATACTCATACACACTGTATAAATAAAGAAGATAAAGGCTTCTTAGCCCCACTACAATCTACTAGCGTAAAATATAGTTTTTTATTTTTATTGTTAGTCTTTTTAAATATTAAAAAAATTGAATTTATTTTTGTAAATTTATTTTATCTTTGTCCTAATTTATAGCCCTTGCTCTCATAAATGGTCTTACGGGCGCTGACTTGCTCATAAACGTAACATTTCATCTAAATAATTTATTTTGAAATTTTACTTAACCCGCTCCCAGAAAAAAAAAATTTACATAGGCCACACCACATAATTTTTATAAAAAAAAAAAATAATTCATAGGATTTTTCCACTAGCGTCAGACAACCAAGTAACAACCTTCAATGGACCCCTCACCTAACCTTATAATGCCAAAAGGCAATCCAAGGTATCATCACCCAGATATACATATAGCATACCTCCTATATGTATGTACCAGATATTCAATAACATCATTATAGGAGGGTATGAAAAAAAAAAAAAAAAAATAGGATGTAAGGAATGTTTGTGAACACTATTTATATTTGATTTCAAATTAAAGTAATGCTAGACATACTAATATGTTAAAAAAAATAGAGGACAATGATACCAATGTCAGTTTATCATAACATAAGTTTACTCATATTGATGTTTACCGATTTATTTTTTAAAACACTGATGCCTATCGCTGAAGGAAATCAATATAATTAAAAAAGGTATCATGGTTTCCCAAATTTTTTATGAGTGGTTGATTGAAATTAATTCATTTAAGTAATTAAATTTTTTGTTTTAAAGTTATTACTTATTGTCTCAGTTTTTTTGTAGTATTACAGCTATTCTCGACAAACTAAGTTTACAAATACTAATTCATTTTAACTAAATCTTCATGATGTAAGAGGGAAAGTAAACTTTCTGTTTAGTTCTTGCCTACTATTTGTCATACTTGTGAAGTTTCGTAAGATTAAAGTATAAACGAGATATCAGATTCTTGAAAAAAGATGGTTGTGGATTTAAACTAACAACTAACTTCAGTTATAAAAAGTCTGTATTTTTAAACTCGATTTTTTTCAATTTTCAACAAAAGGTAACAGAATTGAAATGAAGTTATATTTTGTATTTAATTCACTATTAATAAAAGCACAGAATTTGGCCTCCGTAGTGAAACCAAATTCACAAAAATGTTTGACCCCAGACCCTGACAACGTTGGTAATACCTATAGCCGTTTGTGGCAGTTAAACTCCTTCCCCACCGACGATAATTTTCGTTTTCCAATCGTTAAGGGTACCCAGTTTGGCACACCTGTGCCTAATATCTGTGGGAGAGAGTTCTGTGGGCAAACTGTTCCAATTTGGTTCTTGGCAATGCGGAAACCATGAATAATATTTGGTTTTTAAAATGGAACATTCATATTCACATTATACAATGTAACAAAATATAGAATAAATCTAATATGTCATACGAATTACGTATGGATTATTTATATATATTTATTTTAACACCTCAGATAGAAGGATGGTTAGGGAACAAAAATTAGAGGGAACACAAAGGAACTAATGGGAAAACAAATTAGATTTATGAGAGTGTTTTTTTTTTCTTTGTATTTTTTAATGAATGTTCCTATACCAATTTATAGCCAAACATGTAAAGTATGACAATAAATATAAAATGTAACTAGAAGAAGTATTAAATTTATGAATTTTATTTTTCTATTTCTTTTTTTTTATCGTTATTTACATCTGATATTTCAGTATTACTAGAACAGTAATTATCTATTATTCGAGGTTATTGATTGGTCATTTAAGAAAACGTCTACTAGACGTGCCTTTTTTATAACAAAGGTAAGTATCCATAAAGGACTTTTTCGCAGCTAAACCATATAGTCACGAAATCTGAAAAAAAAAATAGACAAATTGTGCAGCTTCAAGTTACGATCGAAAGCCATTTATTGAATGATGGTAGTGTTTTTATTCAAAAATCTATCAAAATATAGACCAATTAATAAGCCATATTCGAAATATAGTTTTACCGAGAAAAATGTCAATCACGTAAAAGTATAAAGGATTCTGTGGAAGTAGAATGGGTAGAATCCGATAAAATTGATAGGTAAAAGACCACTTCGGCAGATGTATGTGGAAAATTATAAAGAAATAGAAATACTTTTTACATATATAATATTTTATATTTGTAATCATTATTTTTGTTACCTGTTACACCCGTGCAACCTTCAATATATGATTAGAACTAACAAGAAAAGCCATACAATGTCCAGAATATAACAATTTGTTTAAAATTGATCAATTTTTTTTTTAAATAATTTTTAATTATAGATTATGCCGTTTCGATTGCTGATGAAGACTAGATTGCATTTAAATTTAAAACAAATTGCACGCTTGTTTGCTCTCTTTACTAAATGGTAAAATTACTCTTTAAATATACGTATGCGTGACATTCAGATAAGACATAGTATGACAAAGGCACAAACAAAATAAAAAAAAAAATGAAATGCACATGAATTGTGGATGCGAAAAGAGCGAGTTAGAGAGGGATATCCGAGGCAAACCCAGGACCAGTCTTGCAAAGGGCCAAATTATGCTGAACAAAGGGAAAACATACAACACCAAATGGAGTAGTTAGGATAATTTGAAGAAAGATAAGCAAAGAGCTGTAAGCGTTACTTTGGGGCTTTGTCAAATATATATATATATATATTCATATATATAGGATGGATGATGCATGGAGAACCTATACATGTTCCGAAATAAAAAAAAGTTTATTTTCCATATATGCAACAATACACATTTTTGCAATCAGTATTAGAGGTTTATTTATTCATTTATACCGAATATAGAGGCTGAAATAAAGAAAAAAATAAGTAGTAAGAAAAAAATAAGCATAATAATATAATAACAAATACGAAGGAAATAATAGCATAACAATTTATAAGAGGAGGAGATGGTCGTGGGATGTGATCAGCAGAAAGAACCCAAATAAACAAAAGACTATTTTCAGCTTCATGTATCTAATATCATTCCCCCATTCACATCTATTTATAAGACATTTATTATTATCTATTATTATTATTATTATTATCTAGGTAGGACAAAAATTTACACTAACATTAGAAGGACACTAATGTATATATATATAGTATATATATGCAATATTGTATATATATACTATATATATATATATATATATATATATAGTACCAATCTATATACACATTATAGCTATACTAAACTGTGAAGGTACACTACGTTATTTTTAGGAGGTGATATGGTTAGTACAAGCCCCTACTTATTTGGTTCAGCAATCTTTTCTTCATGTCCGTTTCCTTTCTGTCCAACAAAGCTCAGCGTACTCATCAATGAAACCAATATTTGTAGGTGTCGGTCAAGGTTCTATCCTGGCCCTACTTATGTACCTCATATTCACAACAAAAACATGCTAACTGCGACGACACTGCTATAATTTTGAGGAACACAAACTGCAACATAGTCTAAACAATATACAGACCTCGTGCACACGATGGAAAATTAAGATTAACCACGACATGTCACATTTACTCCACGACACAAAACATGGCCTTCAGTTTACATTGCCAATCACCCTACGATACAAACAAACAATGTAATTTATTAATAACTTAAAACTATAACACGTCAAAACAGAACGTAAAACGATAAATTTCCGACTGAGACAATACTGCCATACTGTACAGACATTATACATTATCCCTTGGACAGAAACATACTTACTAAAACCCACATCAACATACGCCCACCAGATTTATGGACCTGCTAAAAAGACACAGATTCAAAAAATAAAAACTTTTCAATCGCAGTTCTTAAGACTGGCGACGTGGGTTCGTTTCAGACGACCACACGACCACGCATTCCGACCACATTCATATGATTTACAAACGGTTTCACAACACATTACATGGACATTTAAATAAATTTGTACAACAGATGACATGACATGCCTAACGTAATTCGGCGTGGGCTGAAGAGGAGTTGGATGAGGGAGCTCCTAGTGTAATCAAATAACTTATGAGGATTAGTGTGGATGCACCACTGAGTACTGTCTCTCTCATGCCATGTCTAAATATTACAGCTCATTTTCTGATTGTAAACTAGATTTACAGGTGCAAATAAAAAATTATAAACATAAAAAATAAAAAAAAAGTTCACTCTGAATAGAAGGTATGGCACAAAGTAAAAAATAATTACTTAAAAGGGGAAAATTTATTTCATAGTTTGATCTGTTTTTTATTTATTTTTCTCTTGTACTAACGTTATTAAATTTATTATTAAAATAATTTTACTTACTTTAATAATCAGAATAATAAGATAATTTTTATCCAGAGGAAATTTCAAATGTTATTATTAATATGTCAATAATGAAATATAATTCATACATGTATTAATGAACTATCAGCTATCGGAGAGATTTAACGTATTCCAAATACCTTGAATATTTAATTTATATAACATACCCAAAATACGGAAAATTTAATTCTCAAGTTATTTTCATTAGTGATGGTATTACGCGAAAAAATTAAAATTATCATAATAATGCTAGAGAAAAATTGAGTTATCCTCCCCTTCCGATGGTATGAAAAGAGGTCGCGAAAATTCTTAGGCTTATGGGCGCCCAAACTTTAAATCCAGCCCTTAAAGCGATGGGGACACATCGCAATGCGGCAAGATTCTATTCTTCAAAGTTTTATTTATTTTTTTCATGTGGATATTTTCTCTTTTCGTACATGAACATGAAGTGCGTGAATTATTATAAATGGAAAGATGATTGTTCTGGTAAAGAATTTCTAGAACGAAGTACCTCTTGAAGAGTTATTTCTTTACAAGGTCTCTAAGAGACGGGCCTTGCCTCAGCGACTCGTAAATTATCTTTAGCACCCTGAGAGGGCTCTTTAGTGCCTACGACGGCAGCGTTACTTTAATATGTGCCCTTCTGTCCTGGTAGCTCTCACTCGAGCAATGTCATTAAGGGTTAGTATTAATATATTATCTTATACTAGCTGACCGGGCAATGCTTCTCTATTGCTATATTTGAGAAGTATACAGATTTATTCAATAAAATATATATTTTTATTTAATTAAATGAAACATATACGTATACTTTATTACAATGATTTGGTAAAATAAATGAAACTTTTTTTATGGGATGACATTCGTTTTTAGCATATTGAGAAAGAAAAGTTGAAAAAAAAAAATATTCAGCTTTCCGAAGCTGTAACTATAAAAACGGTAACTACGGTAAATTGTTTGACAACAATTAACTTCACTGTATCATAGTTGATACTGGTTCGATTTAAATGATTTTTTTTATTATTATTTGAGGAAATTTTACTATCTATCATATTCTCTATGATATACTATGTATATACTAGATGAAATATGAATAGCTTTTAAATAATAACCATCTCTGTGCTTCAATATTAGTACTATAATGAAACAATTTTGAACGACTGACCCATGAAAGTGTGGTAAAAGATTTTTTTGGAGTGAAATAAAGTTGATATTCGTTTTTTACCACCTCGAGAACCCTTAAATACGAATTTTACGAATTCGGAAAATAAATTTTTTTTTCTAAAATTTTCGCTCTAAAAATCAAAAAAATTGAAAAACCTTCAATAATACAGGAGTAGTCCACACTAAACTTGGCAATGGTTTAGGGATTTGTAAACTGCAGCAAAGGGCACACTCGGGTCTAATTAAACCAATCAGAACAGGAGATATAAAATAAAACGTGTAATTTTTTCCCTTATCCCTTATTTCGCCTCTATAAGGACATTAAATCAACTTAATTGATATAGGCTTCCAACGGTTCTATTAACGTAGGGATTAGATAAAATGCAGAGGAGTTATGAACGATTATATGAACACTAGACACTGCAAGAAAAAAAATCCTTCATATAAATAGATTTGAAAAAATTATAATTTTTATTTCTTTGAAAAATGGTATTTGGTACTTTGAGACGACAATTAAAACGAATATAAATGTTCTTTTCTAAAAAAAAAAAATTCCTGACCTACGTTATCCCGAGCCATGGTATGTTTTTATAATTTTTCGTTAATATAATATAGAATAAATAATTAAATATAAAACAATATATACAAAGAAACAGTAATTTTACTTATTTCTTATTCCACGGCAAGAGTCGAATCAACTAGTGTACAATAACAGTGAAAAAACGCATGCTTTATGAGCTAGAAACCAAAAACGCTCAATTTTGTTCATATGTTTTTTCTACACGACAATGCGGGGATTAAATTATCTTTAAACCTTCCCAAGGCGAAATATAACATTTTGAAAAACAACACGTAACTTGGTCCAGTAATTCATAAGTTTATTGTAGACACCTTCCCAAGCCGAAATATAACATTTTGAAAAACAACACGTAACTTGGTCCAGTAATTCATAAGTTTATTGTAGACAAAGATTCCACCATTCACTTTTATATGTATATAGATTATTATTATTTTCAGTGTGAAATATACATTTAAATAGTTCATATTTTATGGAAGGAATAAGTTAACAATAATATTAAAATTAAAATGTAATATTATGAAGAAACAAGAACAGTAAAGAAGAGAAACACGCCATAAAGGATTTAAAAATATTTTTGATGAACCTCAGTTTATTTGATCGACATTTGTTAAGGTACTTCGATTAAAAAGATTCAAGTCTATAGATAGAAGTGGTCTTTATGGAATAAAGAACTAATCATTATAGGCAAAAGGAATAATAAAGGAAAATAAAATGGAAATCAATTTATTTGGACTACGTTTCAGGTTTTTCCTTATTGGAAACATTACTGTGTTGTCAATTTTAAGTAATGTTACTATATGACAATATTTCGAAAATAAATAGACGCACGAGGTATAGTAGTACATGAATATGGGGACATCCAAAAGGTAGTAAAACAAATATAGAATAGTGATAATATTCGAAATGGAAGGTTTTTTTTCATCCCAACATCTTAATAAATAAAAAACAAACATATTCCTATTAAAGAAAGTCCGGAAAAAAGATGTATATAACAGGAGTAGGTGGCATGGTGGAGGGTTTTAATGGAAATTAGGAACAGTAGGGAAAATTTGACGTAGCAAGAACAATAAAACTATAATATCATAATGATGGAATATTAAAGTAACAGAATATATAAAAACAGGAAAGCTAAAATTAAAATAATATGTAAATAGTCTATAGAGTAAAATTTAAAGGGAAACGAAGCATTGGTTATTAATAATTAGTAAATATTTATTTCTGTTATTTGTTTACATTTCTTAGCCATCTTCCTGGAATTAGTTACATAATGCTAACTGATAATCTTCAAAAATAAAATAATATTTATGTAGCTGCCATATATAAACATTGTTTATTTATATGTAAATGGAAGATTGATCTTTGAGCAGATGGGGAAATAAATGGAGCTTGGATGAGGTTAGGGAAGAAGCTTTACGAATGGAGATATGAGTAGGGAATCCCAAAAGGAGGTGTTAGGAATAATAAAAGATTTTTCAGCGGTACTTCATAAATAAATGGGTAGCGAAGATAGAATAATCTATAGACATAGCTTACCTGCTCATTCTCCAAGAAGCGTAGAGGGCTGGTGTAGTTGTGGTGGGGAGGAAGGCCAACCAGACGAACATTGTGTAAGTGATATCGAAGTGGCCGCTGTTCTCGTAAGTCTCGGTCAAAGCCAGCTTGGCAACCCTGCCAACAGAACAGAGGATGCTCTAAATATAGTTCACACAGTTACATTAGTTATAGTACTTTGTGACTAGCTACAACCTTTAGTTCTAACTAGTTTGAGGTTCGCCCCCCCCTGTTATGGAACATGTGAAGTTTGAGTGTGTCCTGGAATAATTAACGAGCTTTAACTTACCAGACAATGTTAATTATTTAAATATAATGGTGGCATTTTTACTTCATAAACGTGGATCTCTTATAAAATTTAATTATGTTATTAATTAGAGAACTTTGTAAAAAATAAAAGTTAAAAATTACTTGAAGATAAAGAAAACAAAACCTCGAATCTTTAAACTACCATTAAACAATTCACATTTGGCTAAAACTGAAATGATGAAGACAAAACAACGAGATAAGAAAAAATAAACAGAAAATAGGCATAGACCATTCCATTGTAACATGTAAATAATAAGAATTTGATCAAGAGATATTAATAAGACAATTTTCGTTGTGAAGTCAACGGTGAGACTTCACAACAAAAATTGTATTAATACAAATTTTAAAATAATAAAAATGTCAGCAGTTTGTATTTTTTTCACTTATAATTAAAAACTGAGAAATTCTCTTTTATTTGATAGTGTAGCAGGAGAAGTGTCTACAAAATATTTATTGTCACTTGACTTTTACCTTAACTGAGATATTCAGCTAGTTTGTAAAATTTCTAAAATAATCTAAGACATATGAAGTTAATACTTGATCAGTTAGAAGGGAATTTTTTGCAGTGAACTGAAATTGATCTGAGCTAATATTGCGGCATTTGTTCTAGCACATTTTCAGATCAGCTGAAAGACAAAAATAATATCGTGATTATTTATGCATTATTGGGGAACTTTTGTCCGATTTCATTTTATATACTATGTTGATATTAGAGAAATGTCATTAATTTCCAAAATTTTGAATTTTTTTTTTTCATTTTCGTTGAGAAGCTGTAGAGAGAACAACCTAAAATTTAGTTTTATTACCCCCAAAAAACTTTTAGAATAGGTGGGAAAATACTTCTATGATTTTTTTAACACCCTTTGTGACTCTCCAGCGTCTGGTTTATTTAAATATTAGTTAAATATTATATAAAATATATAGATTCTCGAAAAAATTTTGTATGATTTAATTTTATATAGAATGTTCATCTTAGAGAAATGCTTCTATGTTCGGATATTTTTTTTTTTTTTGAAGTTGGAGAGGGAAGTACCTAAAATTTAGATTTACTACCCTAAAAAACTATAGAACGATTATATTCAGAAAATACTTAGTTTTCTTGTAACAACAAGAAGTACAACTTCTTAGTATAACTTTCAAACAACTGAAAAAAGTTAAAATTGTTTTCCCTATTTTTTTGCGAACCTGGTGGCTGGAGAGGTAGTTAAAAAAAAAGGTTTTTTTTCTGTACTTCAATATGTAATATATACACATATTATACACACATCGAAGGTACATATTAATCACATTCAAACAACAGGAAATATTATTCTAAACTTGATACACATGCTTTTCATAGCTCAATAAAAAACACTTAATAAGAAAAAAATACAACACGTGCGGAAACATTCTGAGATTTGCAGTATTGTATCAAGATACATCCCTAAGCTGTTTAAGTCCTTGTTGATGAAACTCGACCTATTGAATAAAGAACAGTTTATGTTTGAACAGCCCTGTTTAAACGAGGGTGCTTCAGTTCTCCTCGCTTCTAATAGACGAAACAACAGGCCGAAAGCATTAATTACCATGTATTAGCAGCTAAAACTGATATATCTGTTTTAATCCAAGGTTGTGTATCTTCATTGGATCTTCAAAATCGAGAGGTGATTTTTTTTAACAGACTATTTGTAGAAGGATATTAAAAAAAAGTATATTTCACATAAGAAATTAATATTAGATGTCTAAGCTCCAAATTTCGAGATTCGAACTTTAATTGCCTTTGCCTAACGAACTCTTCAATAACAATTGTAACGGTGAAGCCTTTTAGTTAGTTTATTAACGATGTTTTGTTTTGACGGTGAAAATCAAACAAACAATACATACAAGTTGGATGGTTAGAAATTATCGGGATATGAAATTCGTTTTCACACTGAACAGCTGTTTCTAGTAACCATGGATACATTTCGGACAAAGTAAAAACTATAGCAAGTCCAATGGATTTAGGCATAAAAATTGAAAAATTAAGACACCGAGAACTAATGGATGGTTTTAAACACTTTTTTGTTCAATTTCTTACATCAAGAAATTAAAAGCTTCGGATCTTTTGCAAAAATAAAAACAATAAACATTTCATTTAAAAAAGTGATTGAAAATCGAAGAAAGTTCAGGCAGTATTTTGTAGTGAAGTATTGTTACTAAACCAACTGTTTTACAAGGAGGTGACTTGGACAGATTCACGCTCGACCACCAGATTTTTCCTCAATGAAGGATGTCTACTTTAAGAGGCTGGATGGAATTAACCACACCAAACTAAATACGGTAATGATATTGTTTAACTGTATTTATTCTTGGCTTCATTCGAATCATATAGGTGCAATACTAGTATAATTTGGTTCATTCGTCTACGGCTCAACTTGTACCCTCGTAGTCCATCACGCCGGAATCCGAATCGCGACTGGAGAATTTCGAACAAGCCCCAATCTAAGCTTATGTGCTAAATCCGGACTATCACCACTTTTGTTCAGAAGATCTAAATTAGCCATAACCAACAATTCAAAATTATATTGAAAGACAAAACATCTGTCACATAAATTTATTTTTAATTCAAACTTTTCCATTCCTTTTCGACAAAAACGAAATTCAACACTTCCCTTATCAGAAAGACTCTTCTCGGCTATCTCTTTTCTCAAAATCATAACAATGGACAAATTCGAAAATAATGATCCACCATAGACCCTCCAAAGTCCTAGAGCAATTATAGACCTTTCCAAATACTCTAAAAATAATACCGAACCAGCTGAATATAAGCCCACTTATCTCGTCTTCTACAAAATATGCCGAAATCCTTTATAATTTACAAAACTTGATCAAAATCGGACCAATCATCCTTTGTAAGTAATGACTCAACGTACAAAATTAAAATCAACAAACTATGCAACATATTCACTGCTGTTTGTCTATGAACCACAACAATATAACAATAATTACAGACCCATTAAGTTCATAAAAGGTTTGTTTAGATTGTATGTATCCAAAGGATCCGAAAATTTGCTGCATCCATTTTCACTTTAACACTCTACACAATCTGTGTTAGTCAGTTACATTTATATGGGTTCCAAGTCATGTAGGAATCGCAGAGAATGAGCTGGCCGATTACGCTGCAAGAGAAGCATTCGCGCTTCCGAGATGTGGTAAAGCAATTTTAACTCTATCAGAAATGAGCAAATCCCTCGAAAAAGAAATCAAAGATAAATGGCAATCTTTGTGGAATAAAAGTCCAAGGAGTAAACTTAGAATTATTAAAAAGAACATCAAGCCCTGGGGTACCTCCACCAACGAATGCCGTAGAGAGGAGGACGTACTAGCCAGACTAAGAATAGGCCACGCGAGGCTCACCCACTCCTATCTTATAACAAAAAAACGCCTCTAAACTGCCAGTATTGCAACAAAAATTTGACAATTAGCCATTTATTTTTTTAAGAATGCACATATTTCACAACACACCTCAGTAGCTTAGGATTAAACCCGGATAATTCAAAAACCCTTAGAGATGATGAAAAACAGTGAAATTGGTGTTTCAGTTTTTAAAATTAAAAGTTTTTCTGACAAAAATATTGGAGAGACAAAAATAAAAAGATAATAAAAAAATAAAATAAAATTAATCAAATGTAAGAAAAAATAAATAAGCAATAAATGACGTTATTGACCAAGGATATTTTACGCCACCAAACAAAAACAAATTAATATAATCTGTTGTATGAACCGTAAAGTAGTTTATATCGACTATTTCCTTAACTGTATTAGTTTACATGACATTTTACAAAATGTTGATTATTTGAAGAAAAAAATGTTCATTTCAGGGAACCTTCAAACATTAACTTGTTTTTACTAGTAAGTAAATGAAAGAAATTTATTCAATCATGCTGCCCAAATACATCGGGTTGCTACATTACACAGCATACTGATCAATCCGTGACTGGACATATACAAATTTATAAATTACATTTTTTTGATATGATACATATAATAGAAAGATAACATTTTTTTTCCACACATTATTATTTTACAATTAATATC
>NW_027115723.1:284067-312253 GCF_000696795.3 Halyomorpha halys | reverse complement strand
CCCCTCGCCTTCAATGAGCTCACAATATGATCATGGCCAACATTGTCAAAAGCACCAACAAATAATAATGACCATTTAACAAGAATATAAACTAATTTACAATTTTTGAATTTCTAAAATTGCTCAATTAATTATTTTATATATTTAAATGAGAAATTAAGCTAAACGTATTGTCCAATAAATAAGTGAGTGCGATAACATTCTGGATGATTTTTACAATAGAACGGGTACACGAAAATCAATGAAAAAGTAGAGCACCTGCAGTTGAGCGGGCAGTTTAGCGAACATCGCCGATTTTATGGCCATAGTTAACGCTCAATTCATTTTTAGTGTGTAATGAAAAGCGAGGCACACCATTAATGGATTTCGCCATTGTTATGCTTCCATCTAATGAAGAAGAAATGGGTTTTAGAACTAAATATTTCATAATCGAGTAAATTAAATGATTTTAGGGACATATTAAGCACAATTAAAAAAAGATCCTAGTTCACTCCCCCCCTTGATAGTTTTCTTCAAAATTATAATTAAAAACTTTTTCAGAATGTATCAATTTTTTCAGGTGTAAGGCAACAACCCTGCAAAACAAGAAAAAAAATAAAATTAACGATTCTGGGACCCAAAAATAGTTAAAGGAAGCGAATATAACGCACTTAAAAATGTTGTTATAGTATTTCAGTGGCATGATGGCAAAATATTATGTCTCAAAACAAAAGTGATACGTCTCTCTAAGAAAAAAGTCAGCCTGCTGTAGATTTGACCTACATTTTATAATTTATCACCGTGTTTTCTCATAAACATAAAGACAAATGATTAAATATGTCATCTATCTATAAAGGAGTTTTAAAAGTAATTATTTTAAAAATTAGATAACAGAAAAACTATTTTGAGTAATTGCATAGATAAATTAATTCTTAAAATGTAGTGGTATTTAATAATCGAATAAATTAAATAATAACTCTAACAATCGTTAGAAATTTGGACTTATGATTGGTTCTTTAGAAAAATATTTCGAATATACAGAATGGCCTTGAAACCGTATTCGTTTATCGTATATACCGTATACGATATACGGATATATAAAGAAATTATATAAATTTGATTCAGTAAATTAAAAAATTAAAATGAAATGTCTATTTTATAATTAATTTATGTATGTATTTAACCTTAGTAGTGATACCAATGGGTAGTATCTCTAAATACATGTATCAGACCATTATAACTGATATCAAATTTACTTAATGTATAATATAATATACAGTTGTAAATTTCAATAAGGGTATTTAAAAAAAGAAAAAAAAACCTTATAAAAATTAAGGTTTATTATTAAAAAAAAGGTTGGTTATTAAAAAAATAATCCCCAGATGATGATTATGAAATAAACTATTTTTAGATATAAATTGCTTTGCATTGTTGATGACCGTAAACATTATTTTGGCTTTGATTAATAAAACATAAATAAATTTCTTGAAGTAATTTAATATTTAATTGAAAAATAAAAACCAACTAACACACATCAACTATCACCGGTTTTCAGAAATAAACTAGAAAAGGCTCACAACCTGATTAAAAAATATATATTATATAATAAATATTTTATAGATCCAATTCCTAATAATCTAGAAAAATATAAGTTAAATTAACCACAGGAAGATATCACAATCCGTCAAAGATATTCCCTTAGACGTTCCATAAACAAAGACCCGACCCAGACTCTAAAGTTCTCTAGGCTAGTGGTACAGTCGTATAATAAATATAGCCAGTGTAGCGGATATTTACGGCTTCAGGAAACGACCTATGTGCCACTGAGAACTTTTACGTTCTCAATATTTCACGAGAGTAATGCTGAAAAATGTCTGAATCAAAAACGTATGTATGACTTCATCTGTAGTAAATAATGATCAAAATGTAATAGAGTTACTATACCCGATGGCATATTGTAAGACTTAATTACTGTAATACCAACGTATAATTTTAGTAAGTAGAATATATTTCAGAGTAAACTGTAATCTTAATACGTCGAAATTTTAAAAATGTCTATTTTTCATATTCCATACTTCACAGTTGACAGACAAAAATAATAATTGTGATAATTTAAATGTTAGATTATTTTCAGAAGATCTCAAATTTTTTTCTTATTAATTTAATCAATTCATGATTTGTATGCAATATTCTGAATTATCCTCTACTAAACAAACAGTAAGCCTAAAAATTAATCGAAAACGTAAGAATTTTTTATGTATAATCAATTTAAAACCACACTAAAATTTAAAATAAAGTTACATTTAGTAATTCGAGTTAAATTCCATTTTAAAAACTTAAAATGTAATGACAAAGAAAAATTAAATATATGGTTTTAATTCTTACAAACAATATATTGAATCAAGAAATATATCCTAAATTATTTAGATTTATTTATGGGTAATAATAACACTTTTATAAGATTAGCCCCTTCATTGATAAGGCAATGAGACCCGAATCGTAGATCAGTAATGCGGTATAATACCAAAGACTATTGAAGGGGTGACTAAGACCGACACTAAGTGGATTAGATTCTTTTAAATTTTAATACATTTTATTTTTAATATCACCATTAGGACTATGCTATTGAAATAATATCCTTTGTCTTATATTATGAATTATTGTTTTATTATTAATAAAATAAATATTTATATATGTTTATAATTACTAATGAATATTATATACGTAAGTCGACAATTATTAAAGCTTATTATATTTATAACATAGTAATAACATATACTTTAAATAATCTGTTATAAAACTGAAATAGAAAACTTAACGATACATGTTTTTTATAAACTTTTTACAGTTTATTTAATTAAAAAAATAAATATTCCATTAAACATTTATTTTAAAATAATTTATTCGAGATTTTGTCATTTAACACAATACAGACTATGCATTTTACATTTTTTGAAGTTTTGTGAAGTCCATATCATCATCTGGAATTCAGCAATTCATGACAATTTCCATTAAATTGTTATAATGAGATATTGATTTGTAGAGTTATCTGAATTAATCTTAGAAATCGCTGAATGAAAATAAAATCAAAATATTCAACTTTTAAGTTACGGCGTATATGATTTATTCATTGGGTAAAACTGAGTCTGATAGATGAGCACCAAGATACTTCACGAAAAATTGTCATCTTGAATTGGTAGTCAAGATACTGTTTATTTATTGTAGTGGTAAATCACCATTAACTAATGATATCTATCCTCACCAAAAAGCAGACGATCCGTACCTGAATCTTATAAATAATTAATAAACTAATAAAACAGTTGTAGTTTTATTATATAATATTTATTATTCATACAACCGTAAGAGCGAATATTGGAGAAAAACTCTATTCAAGCGGGTATTGAGGAAGGGAATGAAAATGGAAAGGTGACCGCACACATGACATCACATTTTCACACCGAATTTACCCCATTGTTGGGGAAGATTTCGTATGAAACCTGTTATCTGTTTTTCTTTACGCAAATTTAGGTTGTAATAACCGACGCTATATAAGCTATATATAAATTTATTTAAAAAAACTAAAATAATCTATATACAATTTTATTTGAACCAAGTTAGCATTAAAATTTAATAATGGATAGTGACTCAGCACTATTTTTAATCATGTGAAAATTAAAACTTTTGTCTTTGTAAGATAAGTTCTTTTTTAACTACCTAGTTGTAATGCATTATAATTATTTTTAACTCAAAAAATTAAAAGTAAAGTTTTTTTTTCAAACATGTTTATTAAATTTAAGTGAAAAGAAACCTAATGATTTCCCCTAGAAAAACAATGATAGTTTGTAAAGTATGAAATTATAAATTTTATAAAATTTTAATGTTTCGAATTTTCTCAAATGCTTTTATTGGTCAAAAATGAACGACATTAACAATAATAACTAATCTTCTTCAACTATCGCAATAAATATTTCAAATCATAGAAAAAAAATAGCCAGGAGAAAAGTAAAGAGTTGCTTACATTAGATTTCGGAAAGGGATTCTTAAAAATTCTACATTTTATTTACTCACAAAACAAACGAAACTGTCCTCACTAACTCTCTACATTTGATTCTGCATTTCCTGCATTAAAACTGCCTAACTATTACAAAATGTTAGGAGGTTAATGTTTACATTTAAACCACTTAAAACATTTCCGTGCATGGTTTACACGTTTAGATAATTTAACTTAACAAGGACTAAGGGGTAAAAAGAAAAATAGTAAATAAAATTTTAAAAAATAAATTGATCAAATCAGAAGATGAATTGAAGAATGGTCCCAGAAATTATTTTCAAAATACGTAACCAGCAGCTTATGGCAGTAGAAAAGGCTGAAAAGGAACATCATTGCTTTTACTTACGTTTTTACTTTTTTTTTTTTTTCTGAGTGAGTGGTGGAAGGATGTAGGGAGAATGGAGCCCAAGGGACTTACAAGGAGAAAACGCGAGAAAAGACACGAATACTGTAGTAGACTTATGCGGAAAACACAGGAGCAGATGAGGGTGTAATGTAAGAGACATGTCGCAGGGGGATTCACCAAGGCGGCGATGAGATGTTGGATGTGTATTTGAAGGTACGTGGTGTGACAGTAGCATCCCTGCAGAGCCAGTAGGAGAATATTTGTACATCATTCCTCTAACGAACAATAAACAAAACATCTCTTATAAATGAACAGTCATACAAAACAACAATTTTGTAAGGATGTAATTTGGTCAGGATTACCTCAATCCCCAATTAAGGGAGGAACGCCACCCCCTACACTCCAGTTGACGCCCAATTTTAAAAGAATAAATAATTATCTGCCACAGCCGGATCCAAACAATGGCAAACTTCTAAACTTTGAGATTATACTTATATGAGCTAAAAAATAATTAAAAACTTGAAAATTCGGCTGCAGTGTTATAAAAGCCTGTAAACACTTTTAAAACTAGAAAGGCGAAATCAAAATGAATAAAACACTTTGAAGATAAATTACAAAAAAATTAAATAAAATATGAAGTTTGAATAGTCATACAAACTTTTTGATTTGCCTTTAAAAAATAAATAAATAAAACACAATATTAAAATGAAATATTTAAAAAAAAAATACCATCAAATTTTCAGACAAATTAAAAAAAAAAGGTTTTTCACACAGAATCTAGCTTTAAGTTTTATAAAATTATTCAAAAAGTTCGTCACAATTTAGGAATCTTTTGATCGATTCAAGCCATTCGTACAGGCAGAGATGGGCAAAAATTAGCTACAAATAAACTACAACTAAAATTGTCATGGTTACAACCCTTATTTATGAATGAACCATTAATCATTAATAAATAAATATCTTATCGATGACAATTTTAGCTAAAGTTGCATCATAGCTAATTTTTACCCAACTCTGTTTAGAGGAATGGGAATGGTTCTTAAAACTAGTTAGGTTAGTTTGTAATAATTTTAACCTTTTTATACAAACCATCTAAAATAATATCATGGTCATAAAGAGTCCGCAAACTTTAAAATCTGATAAAGTTTAGACAAGATACAGATACTATCGGAACTGAAAATATTTTTTTTTTTTTTTAAAGATATTTTTAACTTAACCTGATAGTTTTTTGGATTCTGAATAAAATTCTAATACCATTTTTTGCGTGAAAAATCTATAAACCTATAATGGAATATGGTTCGGGTGCGGTCAAATTAAACTCAAATAGTAATATTTTTTACTATTTTTATTTGAGCCAACGTTTTGCCCCACGTTGCAGAGCTTCGTCAGGGCTTAAAAAAGATACAAACACTTGACATAAGATAAAAAAGTGAATGGAAAATTACAAGGGTATACAATGGAACGAAAAATTAAAGGTTATAAACAATAAATGAAAACGGAAATAGTAACAGATAAAAAGAAGAAATATCAAAGAAAGTACAAAGAAAGAAATGAAAAGGGATACAAATAGAATCAAGAAAAAAAATTGGGAGGAGTGGGGATGCCAATTAAGTACGTCAATTACGTATTTAAAAATAATTTTTGGCCCTGACGAAGCCCTGCAACATGGGGCGAAATGTTGGCAATCAGCAACCTTCCAATCTATCAACCTAGTTTATTAATTTAGTAGTTTAAATGGGTTTTTATTTAAATATGAGTAATTTTTAACGTTTGTATTTTTTCTTTAATCTATGCTAAAATACAAATATCTCTAGTTATCAAGAATATTTCTGGTGTATCAACAATTATCGTGATATGATTTTCATAACTCAAGATATAAAATTCATCAGAGAGGCTGTCATTTAGCATTTAACATTAGGCATTTAGCAGGATGATGCGGGGATGCTGCAAAGTGGATTTCGTCAGAATGATTACTCGGACGTCGTTTTACAGATAGCAGTAGTGTAAGATATAGGTTCCCAAGTTAATCAACGGAAATAATGTAGTTGATTGTAAGCCGAAATATTAACTTAAAAATAACATAGATGTAAGAAATCAAATCGTCCAGAAAGTAAATATCTTGAAAGATTTCAGAAGAAGAGTATGAAGAGTTCTCCATTAGGCACATAAATGGCCGAGGAATCCTCACTGCGAACAAACCATTATTTTTAGTAGCTCATATCCTGAGATCAAAGTAGTTCTCACGAAAGCCAAAATTAGGGATATACAATGAATCCATATGATTACATACAGTTGTAAATGATTGACTAGAGAGACGTGGTATTTTACGTTCACCCTTGATGAATAATGAAAAGTAAAGTTCGGGAGGTGATAGTAGACCCAAAGAAATTAGGACTTTGAAAAAGAAAGGTGAATGAGGAACTAAGGACAGAAACGCAGCGATCTATCGCGCTTGATATGAAAGCAAAGAGGGTAGTAAACCAAGTGGAAGGCCGAAACTTAGATCATGAAGAATTATATGATCAAGAAGGACGCGACTGAATACCGCGTGATAAATTGGAAAGCAATCGCTCAAGATACAGGAAGGTAGTAGAGACTGCTAAAGATATCCAAGATCTATAAGCTAACAGGAAAAAAGTTTTATTTTCCACGCCAGGTAATACAGTACACATATATTGCAATATTTGGAATCAGACATTACCAAAAAAAAAAAAAAAAAAAGAACGTTTTTATCTTTTCTGAACATTACTTCTCGAAACCAAAAGTTTAGGCCAACATATTAACATAAAAAGTTCCCATTCATTAGAGGCAAGCCATTTTAGATTCCACTGGTAACTCATTTTCTCATTTTATGGTAATGTGAAGGTGCTAAAAGTTTATTACAGAAAATTCTCTGCGGATGTACTTTCCATTAAGGAAGTATTATAATGAAAACATCCACTGGGGAATCCCATCTTAAATTTGTTAGAATACCTGGAAATGGCTCACATGCTTGAACTTAGTCCAAGGTAGTTCCATTACACTGGCAATTCAGAACGGAAACGAATTAATACTGTAGCAAATTGAATTTAATGGACGGAGGTAACGTATAACTATGGAATGATCTGAAACGTAGGAAGTAAAATTTCACTCCGGTTTGAAGTGTTAATTATTGCATACAATACAATTTTATTATCGATTTATATGAGGAATTAATTAATATTTTCTAAACCACAAACTGGATATTAAATTAAAAATTGATAACGCTAATTGATAATAAGGCTGTTAAGGCTGGAACACAAAACCACCTACACTTACTATCTTAATGAATATTTTGGTGACGGTTTCAGAACAAATTTAAAAGCGTGGAGTCGTAATATGATTTTTTTTTTTTGGAATTTGTATAAATAAAAGTAAGATCTGTACATATTTTACCGGAAATACTTTCAAATTTAGCCATTCTAAACTCAAACCCACTTCTTTCAAAACTTGCTCTTCAATTGATTCGCTATAATACTGCAAGGCTTACACTACCTTCGATCTTAAATGGTTACCAAAAAATCTTTGTATGGACCAGCGTTTACTAAACGAACGTGAATTCAGATAAACAAAACCAATTAGGATATTTCATAACATAAAAACAAATATATTGATTATTTGCAATTATCAAATAAATAACAGAAATGAAATATAAGTTAACTCTAATATTACGTATTCACTATCACATATTTAGTAATTTAAATTAAATGATTAATTAATACATAATAGATATTGGGACTACACTCCTACACGAAACGAAAGATGCTTGACTATTACTTGTATTCCATGTAGCTGGTCAAGTTCTACAGATCAATTAAGGTTGTCAGTAGCTATGTGATTTGAGGCGTAGGTATTTGCAACCTTGGAACTGGCGCGGCGCCGGTTTGAATCAGGCCTGGGTATTGACTTTCATTTCTGTGGTGGTCTGACGAACTTAAAACTTGATCCTCCACCATGATTAGAGTAGAGTGGTACCTTGTAGATAGCCCCCTCCACCTCTTCGTATGTCATATATGAGGGTCATAAAAAAAAGTATAGGATTAATTAACCAATAAGTTATCAATTTAATAATGATATATGGCATATTATTAAAAGATACTTTTGGACATAGAGTGTAGAATTGTGACTTCGGATAATATTAATTCGATTAAATTATATTTTAAACTTCCAGTATTGAAAACATTGTTAAACGTTTTTAATAGGTACATGGAATAGAGATGTAATCCTTTATTATTTATTGATGACAGAAATGGACTAGTATCAATCGCATAAAATACTATACAATGATGGGTTGGGCACATATGTATAAAATAAGATAATACGAACTAGACTATAAATTTAATTAGGTTGTTTTGGGGTTTCTGTAATGTTCCCAGAGATCAACAGAATATGTAGTACGGGGTATAATACACTGTATGCTCTTCAGGAATACGGTAGCTTTCTAAAGGAAGATTTGACGAGATTATGAAAGATACCAACAATGCCTAACAAAAGATTGTAATCACAATATCCAAATTTTTAGAATAACTCAAATATTTTAATTTAAAAAAAAGAATAAATACCAAGGTGTGATGACCTTAGTATATGGTTCTCTGAATCTTATATGGTATTTTTACTATCCTGGGCTTAAAAATGAATAAAATTTCAATTTTCATAAAAATGAAACAAGACTTACTAGCATGAACCGATTCATTTTTTTTTTTTTACAATATTTATTTTTATGTATAATTATCTCTTATAAATTTTTGAACTGCTATCGTCTTTGATTTTTAACACTTTAAAAATACTAAATAGTGCTTAAACACTAAGTATTTATTTTTATCAGTTTTTTCAGAATATCATTAATTTTCATTGAACAGGATTTTTATTCAAAAATCGTTTAAAATATAAAAAACATTTTGTAAAGTATGATTTTAATATGGGCGCTTAATACATATGTCAAAACTAGTCCGGAATTCAAATGAAAGTTTTGTACTAGAAGAGAATACTTTTTTGTTTGCTGTATAGTTTGTCATTTCTAATAAACTTCACGGTTTTAATTGTACTATTTCGATCCCCTTGTGGATCATACTTTATCAAATTTGTCGCTTTGCTTATCATTAGTCATTTCACCCCAATTTTCATAACTAAGTAAAACTCTGGGTAATTACTAGTCAAAATTGATGAGTCAGCCAAGTATAGTGGGGGAGAAATAATTTAATAGTATAGGATATTTGCTAAAATGTGAGCCATAATAGGGATATTTACGTTAATGATTCCCGAAATATAGTTTTATAAATATGAGAATTTCATAATAAAATAACGATAAGCCGGTAGTTTTTAAAATTAATTTTGTTATGATGACATGAGAATTAATTATCATGATGTTCTATTACGTTTTCTAGAGTTTTCGATAATTTTAATATAATTGATGGATAATGGATAATGGAGCTCCGAATGAAAAATTAATTTATTTTAACGTTTTAACAGTGATATTTTTTTCTATTCCCCCCTAAATATATTTGACAGAGCCGCCAATTTTAACTAGTTATATATAGTTTTCATTAAAGTAATCTAAAATTGTGTTGAAATAGCTTAATATTTTCTCCTCTTGGGCTCTAGTATAAAAAGATTAAATCTTTAAGCTTTAAATCCAAAGTTAGAATTAATAAAAGAAACAGGGAATAACTGATTAATTTATTCCATTGATTAATTCCAGTGGCTGTTAGGTACAGTAACACCTGCTTAAGACAATAATTAAGGTAATGAACTGGTGTCATCAACGTGCCCTGGGATTAAGATTCCTTCGGAGGGCTGTTACTGAGCCTAAGAACGACAGAGGCAGGAATAGCCTGTCAGGTCCAAGGAAACAATTAATCTGAGAAAACGTGCCACAGTAAGATCAGTCACAGCCGCCGCCTTCTCCAGGAACGTATTGCGTGGAGAGTTCCTTAGAAGTGACGAGTGGACTTTGTACAACGCTAGGTAGGTTATCTTTTATCGCTACTATATTTTTAAGGGCCAGAAATAAACATATTATTTTTATTCTGAGTATCAATTAAGAACAATGAACAGTCCTAATAAACGATTTCGTTCATATAATATTTAAATTTAATCAAAATATATCTCAAAGTAATATTAATTTTTAAAAAGTACCCTTATTCATTAACAAATCACTGAGTTCGAAATCGAATAATATTCGTCATCTTTATTTTATTTTATGTATCGTTCATTTTATTTTATCTACCTTTCCTAGCTATTCAATAAATCGGAGTTTCTGGGTTATAAATATACACTCTTCGTTTATTATTCCTTTATATATACAGGCCACAGACTGACTCCGTTCTCTTCTTCGCCATTCAGTGTACCTTAGTGAATAATAGTAAACTATTTGAAAATAATTGAAAAAACATAAAAATTAATGTACTCCAATTTTTTTTATACACAACATAATAAACCGATCATATTTAGCAAGTTTTTGTCTAAATTATTATTTTTTTTTTCACCTTCCTTTTATTGCAATTGAAGCAAATACTATACATACACTTTGCATAAAGACATATGTGTTCGATTTTAAGGATACAAATTAAAATTTAAGAAATTAATTGAGTAAGTAAGTAATTATTGGCTGTTTTCTATTTAATGTTTTTTTTTATTATTACTATTGAAATTAACATGAAACCTTTTTTTATTTAGTTAAACAGTCTCTGAAATACCAAATTATTATTGAATTTAGAAGTGAATCTGTTCTTTAATCTTTTCATTTTTTAATTCACCAAAATAGCCCGAAAAAAATCGGCTACTAATAAAATAGTATGTTTCCAGATTATAAATATTCAAAATTACTTTTGTATAATCCTTATCGTCTAACATTAAAATAACAGCAGGAGAAAGTATTAATTAGGCTTAAATAAAAATTGTCCAGAAAATGTTCAAACGGATGACAGCCCGCACTACTATTGGCGAATGGAATATGAGGACAATCCTGGCCCATGTAATGGTATTGTCCTCATAGCATATACTAAAGAGAACATATGATAAGCTGTAGCAGAATGGGAAGCTGAACTGGAAAGAAAGTGAACGACCATCAATGTCAGGAAAAGAAAAATAATGCATATAAGCCGGGAACAAGAATAAATTCAAATGCATTGCGAAGATGGGATCAGCAGGAATAGAAAGGTAGACCTAGAGCTATCCAATAGGATTAATAAGACAAATTTAATATACCACCACCTCTGCAACACAGTTATAGGAAAGAGGGAGGTAGAGAAGAATGTTAAAGTACATGCCTTCAAGGATATTTACTTATTTACCCTCCTTTACGGAAGTGAAAGCTGGGTACCAACGCTTTGGGTGTTGGCTCGGGATCGGTAGGCTCTTCACGCTGAAAGGTACTAAGGAGGAAGAGAAAGAAGAAAAAGAAATAAAAGTTGTTCCTTGAATAAATTTTAGTGTAAGGTTTATTTTTTGAAACAAATAAAAACGTTTTCGGATTGATGAACTCATAGCAACAATTCCATGGCATAAACATTGATAGTTACCATCTTGGCAGTACTGTTGCACTATGGCCGACGTGATAATTTATCGTTATACTGCACAGCAATGGTAGCAACTGCCACAGCCATTGCAATAGTTAAATAGATGCCGTCATGATATATATAATAATGGCAGTACTGCCATACAAGGTATTTTGGGATAGTTCTCAGTACGTGTTACGGTGATGAAGGTGCATGTAAGAATTTACTGTGGATAAAGCATTACAAAACTGTGCTCCTTTATTCATAGCCTCGTGAAAATCAGTTTTCCTAGAACGCACTAAACAAGGAACAGCAATCCTTAAATGATTATATGTTTGAAACTTTAGAGTTCGTTTGCTGTTTAGTTACAATGGACAATGAAAGAATTGAGAAGAACAAATATTAGTTAATAAACTTCTAGGAAAATCATTAGTAACACTACAGGCACAGGTGGTAACAGAAGAAATTAGTGCAGAGAAAGTTAAAGGGCGTTTGATAATAATACAAAACTTTTTGTAATTATTTTAAGAAGGATAAAACATTGGGATTAGTGGAACATGTGAGTATATTTAATATTCTCGGAAACGGAATTCAGTCCTTCGTCCTTTGTAATGTGGACATTAAATTATGTTTTAGGGTTTCCGAGGGGTAGAAAAAAAGGAAAGATAAACCACGAAAAAAAGACGGAGCATAATTAGAAAAAACGAAATGGAAACAATTATCCGGCTAAACGAGGACAGCGCAGTCCGAACACGCTTCTTTGATAAATTGTCCCTTCCAACTTCTTTCTCCCATTACACAGTCAGGTCAGGAGCGGAGGTAGTGGTCACAGGACGTAAGGAGAATTTTTTGATTCAGAAAGGACATGGTTAATTTGAAACCTTTTGAGAAGGAAATCCGTTTATATATTGGTAGATCGCCAAGCATATTAATTTGAAATGAATACGATTCACAAAATAAAATAAAAATATATCTTGTTTACAGAAAATATTTTGTATATTTTCTCTAGACACCGCGTACAGAAAATATTACTTTAATCCGCCTATTTTTTAAACTTCTTGTTTCGATTTTTAGTAACCTAGATTAAACTCTCAAATAGTCAAAATCAAAGGAAAATGATTGATAACTATTACATTATCAAAGAAAAAAATGGAATGTAAAAAAAAAAAGTTTTTCAAGTACATAAGTCAGTAATCAGGCTATTTCTTTATAATTACCCATTTTATATCTTATTTTCTTTAGTGAAGATTATTTTTTCTGAAAATTAACCTTCTTCATTGGGCTGGCAGATCCTACATTTCAATGTTGGTCATCAACGCCCGTTGGTTGTTGGTTTTGGTAAGGCCTAGTTGTTCCATAGTCATAGCTTTAGTATGGTGTACCGATCCGCACCAGTGGGACCCATTTCCGTGAGATTTCAAATATTATCTAGCTAGGCAATTACAATTTGTTTAATAATCGTAACGATAGTGGAAAGGATGGCGAAATTCAGGAGTTTTCCCATGGTTAAGCGAAAGCAATTATTGGATTATTAGAAATATTTTGCAGGCTCTATCAATAGTATTCCCTAAATTATGAAATTTTCAGTTTTTTTAAATAGAACTTCAGCGAGCTGAAACTCATGTCATTAGGAAAACTTTCTAAGCTCTAAGTTTCTACATTATGATATTGCTGTTTAGTTCAACATACGTATGTGAGCAGTCTTCCTCCAACAAGAGGCTCATTAAAAATTAAAATATTTTTTATATTTGTATCATTGTGGTTTTTTATTGTAATTACTTTACAAAATATATTAACTAAACACGTTTAAATATTTTAAATGCTACTTATGTGAATATTATAAATTTTTTACTGAGTTTATGCCATTCTGTGAAAGACATTTTAGATCTTTCACAGAATGGCTCAATTAGGATATACTACTTAAAGTAGTCCTGGTTTGAGGACATATAGGAGGAGTTTTGCACATGGAATAAATATTCTGGTCACGTTGTTTTCATGTGTACTTATTAGGAGACCGGGCAGGCTATTCTACAGGGCTAATTGACCAACCCCGGAGATCAATGGGCAAGCTACGGTTTGGAAATTAAGAATTACTAAATTAATATTAAAAGCACAACCTATGTTTTGAGATTTTGTATAAATTGACAATTTCAAAATGAATATGGACATATATTACCCTAAATCTATCTGTCAAGATTTTGTTATAATATATATGTAAATAATGTGATATTTTAATAACTTTATACTCCACTTAATAATACTATTTAATGTGTGAATGATAAAATATAAAATGATCAGGTGTAAAAGAGACCCAAAGATACACAACCTTGCATTAAATTATAAAAATAGTTTTCCTAAGGAGATTCATTTAGTTTTTTGAGCGACTAGAAAACCTAAGTTATGGAAATGAAAATAACTATATATGTTCTGGTTTATAATTAGTGTTATTAAATTTTTTTTTATCTCATCTCTATAATATGTAATTACCAGATCCCGTTTTTATGCAGTAAAACCCTAAGACTAGACCATAAAACATGCAATAAAAAGTCGTAAAATATTCAGTGAAAAAGTATAACATATGCAAAATATTTTTTCAAATATGCAAATTCAAAGCTTGAATATTTAAATATAACACTAATTTAAGTATTAAGAAATGATCAAATAAGAAAACTTATTTAAAATTATAGTAATAAAAATTTACAATCAGTAATAAATGTCAAGCAGCAATTGTTTTTTAAAAGGCTATTAATATGCATCCTTTTTTTTAAAATAAAATTTATAAATGAAAGGCAAACATGAAAATAATAAAACATCTCACAAGATACATACAATGGCATGTACGTAAATGTATTAAATACATGTGAGTTTGTATTTATTTTTGTCTTTATGAGGTTCAACGATAAACCGTATTGAGCACTTCTGTACATAAGCTGATTTAGCATGGTCACTATTTCTTCTTGATATTAGATTTATTTATTGATAGATATTACAATCTGCCACACATTTGTGCCCAATAGGTAATATTGATGAATGATCTCATACATACTAAAATAAAAAAAAAAAAAATAAATAAGTAAAAAAAAAAAATTAAAAAAAAAAAGAAATGAAATAAAATAAAAAAACTCTCTTAAAATATATACAAACAAAAGAATAGACAAGTGAACATAATCAGACTATCTGTATGAAAAATAAATAAATAAAATAACATAATGATAAAATAATATATACAATATTTACAGAATCGACCTGAGGATCCCTGAGCCCACTCTATCCCCCACGTGTGAGGGGCAGAGCAGAGCTCAAGAGATCCCAGCGCATCCCTCTCGCCGCATCCGGTAATGAGCCAGTGGAGGCTGAGCAAGTGCGTTAAAGCCACAAACACTCAACTTGAGTGGAGAATTCTTCTTGATATTAATAGCACATCTGCGTATTTAAGTACGTATAGTTGTTGTTGTTGATTGTTGCTTAAAGGTGTAAAACCCTCTGGTCATCAACGCCTATGGCATGATAAAAGTGAAAAAAAAATAAGATATAAGAAAAAAAAACGAAGAGGAGTTATAATTTATAAAGAAGACAATGTGCTTTTAAAAATTCAAACACTAATCTAATTTTAGCTTCCTCATCTGTGAGAGCTGCTGATAACTTTGGGGTCAGTCCTATTCTGTTTATTGTTGGCAAATAGTGAGTATATTCTTCAAAAATATGTCTAATCGTAAGATGTCTAATCTAATATGTCTAATCCCGTCACAGTCAATAATGATTAAATAATTTCAAAATATTTCAATGTCTTATAAATTCAAACTGAAGACCGATTCACACTACGCTCCATTTTTATAAAATATTTTAGAGAGTAAATAAGCAGTTCTGTAATACCAGCAGCAGTAGTTAATAGTATTGTAAGTAGTAGTTACGTCATATCCTAGTAGTAGTAGTCTGTAGAACTACAAGTAGTAGTAGTGGTAGTAATATCGTACACTAGTAACAGCCGTTCATAATTATAGAACACCCACTCTCCGTTTATAATATTAATTAAACCAATCCTCACCTTTCACAATCGTTTGTCTAGTAACAGTACATCCTTACAAAGTACTGAATCCGTGACCCTTCATGGGTTGTAGTGGTACAAATTTTAATTTTTTAATTTAATATTAAGTAAATAATATGGCAGGGAAGCGGTAAGTAAAATGTGATTTGCCATTAACAGAGCCGCAAATCTAGCTGGAAAACCTAAACCATTTCCCATCTCACATTAGTGAATGATGTGGCTTAATCTTGGAGAGATCCTCTCCAGTTTGTCCCAGTTAGCCGCAGAGCAAGTCTTATGCCAAAAATGCAATTGATACCATAAACCGCCATATGCTGATTGTATGGTGGGTCCAGGATTTCCCACCGAGTATTTCCTGACCCTAGGGGGAGGTATGGTAAATTATGGATCCGCCGAAGCCTAATCTCTTCCTCAAGCCCTACCCATATTGGAGGGTAACAACCTAATATTGTCGGTTTTGCACTATCCTCTCTTGAAGTCCACGTGGACATAACCAAGAATATTTTAATTTCATTAATAATTGTGTTTTATTATATTTAAATAGAGTAACAACAGTAAAAAAAATATAATAAGAGTAAGCTTATAAAAAAAAATAAAAGCAATAAATAATAAAAGTAAATCGTAAAAATAATGACAAGAGTAAATTTCACATGCCCAGGAGTAAGAAATCTGCGAACAATAATCTCCGAAAGAAGTACTATTCTCACAAACATGAGACAATGCACTTATAGTGTGCCCAGTTTGATATTAATAACAGTTACAAAAGAAAGGGTTGAATTACAGTTAAATATTTCAATTGAATTACTACCCTTAAATGAGGCCGGCCAATAATTACATAATAAAATGTGAATAGTTAATAAGTAACAATTATAATAATAATTGATTCAGTCACAAATCAAACAGTTATTGAATATAATTTTTATATTGTACAATTAAGGAATATTTTATCAAAAGTTAATATACTCACTTTTCACAAGAGACAGATTTTTTTGACATTAAATTCAAATTAAATTAAATTCAAAATTCACAGTTTTTCCTTTCAAAGATGTAAACCAGACAAATGTTTGCCTTAAAAAGTTATTGAAACCATAATTATTAGTTGAAAATAATAAACTTTTGTCTAAACATTTGTTTTTACTCTTTATTGACTATTGGTTTCTATCATATAAATTCAAGAGGGTACACTCATACCATATTTATAGAGATTTGTAATTAAACGAAATATATTTACATTCAGCCTGAGGAACTTCAAACCTCAGTCTCTTGTGAAAAAAATGGCATAGGTTAACAGTAAGTTACAAATAAAGGTGGGCGAAATTCCTTGAGAATCACAGAAGTGAGCAGTGTTAAAATACTACTAAATTTTAAACATGGAAATAACTTGGTAAACTATAAATGAAAACTGAGATAAAAGTAAATTTTTTTTTGTTAAGAAAAGAGTTGAATGATTCATGGTTTATCTGCATTTAATCAACAAATTAATTTAAGTTAAGCCATTCATTGCAATAATAACTTATCAACATTTTAATGTTTATCTAAAACTAAAATTACCAATTTTAATATTTTTTTATGTGGGTGTCAATTATTGGTCATATATCAGGGTGCTAATACATTGTGCAGTTTAAATAACGTAATTTACATTTTACATCAAATTACTTAATTTCGTCAGCGCATGAACCTATGATATAACAATGATAAAATTTTATCTATTATTTTTCTACTAGTTGACATTAATAATTGAATCTTGCGATCAGTAACTGATTTTGTATAATTCCCATATAATTGGTTGCTTGCCTTCTTATGTCATTATTATTAAACATTGTAAATAGTAAATCTAAATAAAAAGCAAGGTTCTTTCAGTATCTTTAACAGGGTTATGTTATAGTTGAAAATATTTTCTCCCAAATGTGTTTAAAGAAATGATCACTCCAGTAAATGTATTTGTTGAGTATTCCATTTATTTTTTCTATTGATCTACATCAAACAAAAAAAGCCAGGTAAAAAGAAAACTATTTAACATTTCTAACAGTTGGGCATTATCCTTAATAGAAGCACTGAATTTGCCCTGAATCCCCCCCCAAAAATTTAAAAGAAATGTCCAAAAGACTTTATTATGGCCATCAAAAATTGAAGGCTATATTGCAAGCCAATACACTAAAAAAAAGAAAAATTAGGAAAAAAAATCAGAAAATTTGACCAAGAAACAGGACATAATTCAAGGAGGAATTAATAATTAATAAATCGATAAAATAATATTTCACAATTAATTAACAAATAATGTTAGTAAACTTTTAAATAATTTTATCTTTTTGATTAAATGTTGAATTAAAGTTAAAGTTCATGAGTTACACAAGTTTATTATGGTACTTTAGTTGCCTTAAGTCACATATAGTCACACCCAACGAAGGGACAAATACCCACTTTACTGAGGCTAGGTGAACTACAGGAGCCTTACTTATTGAATTATACAACTTTTTTTTCGTAGAAATATGCCATCATAATAACAAATAAACGAATTAGGTTTAAAGAATATTCATTTATCATTGGAATAATGTAGCTTCAGATTGTGTTTGGAATTCTAAACTAGCGGCTGGCTGTGAAAGATAACAAAACTAAACTGTACAGAGGGATCAATGTTATCAATAGTGGGAGAGAAACAATAGTGGATTTGTCGCCGGTCGTTGGTAGCCATTAAGGGTGGCACTGACAGGATGTCACTGTCGGCCCTAACACCTCCTTTCGGTCTTGTACTCACTCACCAGCCGGTAATTTAATGACTTTTATTACTACAATCGCAATTATTTCCACACTTGATTACAATTATTTTATTTTTTTATAAATCGGAGATAAGCTAGACACTACTAAGCCGACTGTAGGAATATTTTTAATGATTTATTCAATTTTGTATTTTTTTATCAGTGAATTTAAAGTTTGATTTGGACTCCATATGTGATCCAAAAGGAATTACATCGTATTTTTTTAAGTTTGAATTGATCAGTTAGACTTATTTAATGAAAGTCCTTTTATAATTAATAAGAATGCATTAATTCTCTTTTTTTAAAAATAATTTTGCAGACAAAGTTAAAAATATTTACCAAATAATTAGCAGCTAGTTTTTATCTTCTGGTCAATTATAGATAAATTTTCTTCCAAAAGCTTTAACGAGACTAATTATTTCAATATCCAAGAAAGTTTTATTTTAACAAATATAAATATATATACAATACAAATACATATATACAGTCTAATACAATGTATTAAATATTATAGATACTCATTTTTTTTTTATTTATTTATTTAATGTAATTTACATCTGTACAAAATAATAAATATAATAAGTAAATATGAGGAATGTTTCATTTAAATCTGTAAATCTTGGAAAGGAAACACTCGTAGGTGGTACTTCAAGCATTAATTTAAATTAGAAGGACCCGTGGCTATCTTCTTTTCAGACACCTAGGAGGATTACCAGGGATTGTTAAGGATGAGAGATTTAGAACTAATGGGTTAGAGTGGATAAGGAGTTTGGAATGAAAAGACGCATATCTGTTTTGGGCTAAATCTGCAACGAATAAAATGTTCAGGTCTTTGTGAATGAGTTTATTTATAATGTAATAAGGAGCATCAAGGATTTTGGATTTTAAGGATTAGATGCAGGAGAAATTTGATGGTTTAGTAGAGCCTCAGAGCTCATTTCCATATGTCCAAATTGGTCTGATTATCATAGTATATAATTTTTTTTTGTAGTGAATGGGAAGTTTAGAGCGTTTGTCAAGTAAGTGTTGTAGCAATCGAAACCTACGTGCAGTTCTTGTCGTTTCAGTCTTGTATGTGGATTCCAAGTAAATATCGTTTCAAGATAGAGTCCTAATTATCGAATCTGTTCAACAGGAGTTAGTGGAGTATTTAGAAAGGATAATGTAGGACAGGATGGTAAAGGTTTACGACGGAGAGTAAAGGTGATCTGGTGGGATTTATTTTGATACAATAAGTAAATATGTGGAATGTTTCATTTACAATTGAAAATCTTGGGAAGGAACCACCCATTGGTGGTACTTCAAGCACTAATTTAAATTAGAAGGTCCCATGGCCATCTTCTTAGTTACTCATTAGCAGTTAAACCTGCAGGTTAGAAAAAATCAGTGGTCCGTCAAAAATATATACTAATTGCTTATATTGTTATGGGGTTTGATTGAAGTTACAGTGTAAAATTATACCTTCGAATTTATTTATTTTATGCCCTTGAAAAAGAATTTTATTATACAATTCAATGAATGAAATTTATAATCATATTTAAAACCAGTCAATAAATCGGAAAAATATTCGTTAATTAGGATTGGTTAAGATCCGACACAGAGCGATATCTTGGATTCATCTTAGTTAAAAGACTCACCTGGAACCAACATACTAGACTTAAAAAAGACTATTCAGCCAGCTAAAACCGACTGCTCAGTAGGAACTCTTATCTCTCAATAGAAAACAAACTTCTAATTTATTAGACTATACTCAGACCTATCTAGACCTACGGACTTGTACTTTGGGAAACAGCTAAACCATCAAAAATCAAATGTATAAAACTATAGTAAATGCACCCTGTTACGTATTTAACCGAACACTACACCATGACCACCATATCCCTTTTGCCCCTGACCTTATACCAACCAAGTCCTCAAAATTCAATAAAAATCTTTTTAATCATCCTAATCCTTTGGTTCAATCTTTATCCAGTTCTACCCATCTCTACTATCCACCTCGAAGGTTGAAACGGTAGTTGCCAAGAGATTTATTGTAAAATAAAAATTGACAATTCGAGTTCTTGAAGTGGTCAGATTCTCTACTCAAGTTGAGTGTTAGCTGAGCGCATTTGCTCAGCCTCCCCTGGCTCATTACCAGAGACGCGGCGAGAGGGATGCGCTGGGATCTCAAAGAGCTCTGCTCTACCTTTCATGCGTGGAGGATAGAATGGGCTCAGGGATCCTCAGATCGATAGTGTAAATATTGTATATAAGAATGTAAATGCGACTGGTGATTTTTTTATTTATTTTTTCATGTACACAGTTTGATCATGTTTATTTTCATTATCCTTCTCTTTGTATATATTTAGTGAGAGACTTTATTTATTGTCATGTATTTTTTTCTTTTATTTATTTATTATTATCCTTATGTTATTTTATTTTAGTATGAATGAGTTACCACTATTAACTATTACCCAACAACGTTGTGGCAGATGGTAATGTTTATCAATAAATAAAAATTTAAATTTGAAAAAAAATTAGAATGTTAGTTTTCGAGCCAATTAACAAACGACCTTTTTTAAAGAAGAAATTGATTTAACATAATTCTGTGAGATCTTTGAACCAAATATTTGAAAATATGCATAAAAAAAATACATAAATAAACTAAAACCCAAAATCTGGGGTGTGCAATAGTTCAAAATAATTCTACCGTATAATGCTGTAACGAATATAAGCGTTATCACTTTGTTAAAATTTGGCCCCAACTCAGATAAATGCTGGTCATTTTTCAGTAAGCGCTATTAGAGGAGGAAAAGGGGGCCAGTTGTCTGCTATAATATAGGCGGCACAATATTGGCCACCCCCATTAATTATATTTTCTCTCGGATATTGGACTCTCTTGGTGGGGCACGAATGGCGATAACTTCTCTCACGAATATTGTCAACTTTGGATCTTCATTATGAAGCCAGCTTTATAGGCTCTGTCAAAAAGCAGCCCAGTTATTTGGGATATATCCAGTTGGATTTTTTATAATAATTAGGTGAGTGAAAGGATTTTCTGAATTTATGTCGCTGATAAATTTGTTTCAATAGTCATTAGAGACTGTTATAAAACTTTTAAATTACAATAAACCTTTAATAGTTTGTTACTAAAAAATACCTATTTCCCAATATATTATGGGTCAATATATTTACAAATATGAATCATACATGCACTATATATTGGAAAACTATATAATAAACCAAATATATTTTCAGTGATAAATATTGTACTGTATTGAAAATATAAGACCATTTATTATATACTTTTTTTTTTCCAAAATTAGAATAGGTATTTCTGTAAGATTTTATAGCAGTCCATAACAACATTAAGTTTTTTTTTTTTTTATCATTCTATATTGTTTGTAGGGTGCTTAAAAATGGCCCTTTTCATAAATTGTAAAAAATCTATCTAAAAGTCCTTCATCTAGAAAAATCTGAAATTTGTAAAATAGCTGGTTGATGACGTTGATATTTTTGCACAAACAGTCAGAAGTTAAGGATTTTTTTGTAATTTTTAACAGAGACTAAAAGTAGCCGTTTTTAAGTGCACTCTACCAGCGATGAAGATTAGTAAAAAATAGTAAAAATATTTAATTTTTTTAAACTTCTATTCCTACTTTCTTTGTATATTTATTTTAATGTTCAGTCACTTCTTACAATGTTTTTAGTAAATCTTGTTTTCATTTAGGTTTGACGGAGCCTTACAAAGTGGGGCGAAACGTAGGTTAACATTGAATAGTATTTTCTACTATTTTGTACCTTTATTGAACGCCACCAGGACTATCTTCCTACAAACTCTAAATTACATTATCTATCATTACACATTTTTTAATACATATTGCTCATGAATTATATAATTAACATATGATTTAACTAACTGATATCTACAATTACCAGCATAGTTTCGAAAAAGAATTATGTTTATTATTGTATTTTTATTTATCTCTCAAGAAGTGAAACATTGTTAATTTTTTTAAAAATCTTTATTAACAATATTTTTATTAAACTTAAACTGAAATTACACTATTAATAAAAATATTGAACGGTGATTTCATGAGTTTTTGGTTTTATAATGTTTAATTTATCACACAATTCACAAAATATTTTTTTTTACAAAATGTATTAAATAAGAACAAATTTCAATCTCAGTGTGTGTATTTTGTTCAATTTTAAATCATAAGGAAGAACTGAAAATAAATATAGATTTAAATTTAAGTTTCTAATTTATTTCAATTTCCTAAAATAATTCACCATAAGATTTATAGTTTTCATGATATGAAAAAATATAGTTTTATGTTCTTCATAACACTTTTTTGAAAATTTAAAATTAATATATTTAAATTTAGACAGATTTATGAGGAAGAATTTGAGCAAAATAAACATCAAATGGCTTCAGCCGTTCTGGTGTTAGCCCAGAAAAAAACATGTTCGTTAGGTTCGCGAACATGTATTGTGCATGTATGCACGCGAACATGTATGCACTGTGCTAAACATGTATAGCACTCAGAGCGCCGACAGACAGCTGATCCAATTACAATACCTTCATAACCTAGCTGGTAAGGAAATTAAAAATTGAAAAATCATAACTTGAAGAAGTTTGTCGGGGGGTGCGGTCAGCAAAGAACAACATAAATAAACAAAACCATATTTATTTATTTACGTTGTTTATTTATAGTTTGTTTATTTATGTTGTTCTTTGCTGACCGCACCCCCCGACAAACTTCTTCAAGCATTAATCTACGGTCAACTAACTACACCTCATTATGAAAAATCATAACGTTACTACGACAATAAATAAGATCTTCACTATCATTCCTAAACTAAAAAGGTGAAGTGGATATGAAAAAAAAAATCCGGTTCCGGGAAGTATCCAGTTCTGCACAGTTTCTTATAAGCGCTTTGTCAATATAATCCTAAATCCGCTTCAAGAATACCAATCGCTCCTTTAATATTATTCATAGACTTTTATAAATAAGAATCAAAACATTCATTCAGATTTTATTTATTGACATACAAGAGAAAAAACTAATTGATTAGCCAAGCTTATCAAAGTCGGTAATGTATTCGAATTTTGAAATTTACTTTAAGCATACAGGTTACTTTTTTAAATATTCGAAGCCCAATCCAGAGATTACCTTTCCTTCAGCCAAACCTGTCCATCAAGAATCTAGATAATTTTCAAAGAAAAAAAAACTCAGAAGAAGGAATCCTGTCTTCTATTCAAGGACTTGAATTATCGTTATTCTTATTTAAGAAAAAAGAAAGAAAAGAAAAATGCAGATAATCTAGAAATACCGTCGGGAATAACCCTGGACCCTCCACGATTAAACGAAATACGAATAAATAAATAAGGGAATTGATGCCAACATTGGTGATGTACTGTGGGTTGTTAAGTTGACTTTTCTTTGAAGCACTGTGGTGGAAATAACTTGTAGAACTTTAAAGAAGTAAAAATTGTCAGTATGAGGAAGTTTAAAATACTTTACCCCCTATTAATCCGACATTTGAAAAACTGAAATTCGTCTGTGTTCATTGTGAATTATGAAATAGAAACAGAAACCTCTATACTGCATTAAATCCACAGAGACATGCAATCTAAAGTGTATCTCCAATTCCTTCACTCCAAAGTCCTTCGAAAAACAGTAAAATTTTCCATTCCGGTAACCTAAAATACTCTTATCATTACCTTAACATCCCACTTACTTAGAACTGATCCCACACAAAGCCTTATCCATCTTCCTAATCCTAATTCCTAGGATACCTAATCTCTATTTTCATCCATGGCTACAGCCCTCCTGGTAGGTTCAAATGGCAGTGGACTTGAAACCTTTTTGTAATACGTACATTAAAGTTCCAGCAATGGTTAGATTCTTCTCTCAAGCCCTTACCGTCAGTGGCTATAGTCTGTAGCATAGCCCATCCTTCGCTGGCTTCTGATACCAGTGTTGTGGTTGAAAATGAAGTGCTGGGATCTACTATCATAAGGGTGCGGCAAGCTAGTTTCGTAGTTCACTTGGTTGATTGAAAATAATGTTTATAACCGTACCTGAGTTAAAGATGTTTATTCAACATAAAGTTCATTTTTTCCAGTTAATTATTATTTAATTGGTATACAGAATCTATAAATGTGTCTTGGATGAACTCTTGTTCATATTTAAGGCAGAATATAATATAATACTGTTCATTACAACAGTTCTTCATTAAACAAAAAAAAAAAAAATAGACAATGTCGAAGGAAACATGATTCAATGTAGAACTACTGTAAACGTGGAATAAAAAAGATTGGCATTCAGCCAAAAATATCATTAATTTTTTTTTTTTTTAAATTGCCAAGAACATTGATCACCGTAACATTCTCACTATTTTTTATCTTCTTTTTACGTTTCCAAACAATTATTTTTTAAAATTATATATGCAGATGATACTTCCTACTGTATATTTCATTTAGAGGCAAGTAAAATTGTCAAGTTTTAAGTATCATAACAATCGGGGAAACATCGCGAAAGGAAAATCTTAGTTAAAATCTAAGAGAAACAAACATTAATTTTTCCATTCGTTCTGGTTGAACACTAGTCATCAACATTATTTATTTAAGGTAACATTTTTTTCAATTTTTTGTTTATTAATTTATTATACAATATATATTATGTATAAATCATATTTAAATATAATTATTTATTTTAATTTATTCGTTGCAGTTTCATTTCACATAGATTTCGATCCACCATTTAGGATAATTTGACATAAATTAAATTTATATAAAATCAAACTTATTGTTGTAGAGTAAAACATATTCAGTCTTTATAATCCATGTTGTCATCCAGAATAAAGTGTTAAAAATTAAAATAAAACAGATCTCCTGTAAACTTCAGTTATTCAACTGACACTAAGTCACGAAACCCACTAGCCATCTCAAGGCTTATGGTTAAATGTGGTCTACCCATAAAATAACAGCTGTTAGCAAGTTACGAACTTGTGAACATTTTGTCAAAGGACTTGAAATTAAGCCCTACCATCAACTCGAGCAAACTGCGACTGTCCTTACTTCGGTGAACTTGAATAATTCCTATCTGTTTTGACCGACTCAATACCATTTACTTCTCAATAAACAAATTCGCACAAGTAGTCTATTATTATATTTTCATAATTTATAATTTAGGGCATTTAATTATTTATCTCGATATTTTTGTTAACGAATAATTTAAATTTACAGTTGTTAGGTTATGTAATCAAGCTTTATTTATAAGAACATGTGGCCTTGTTACTGAAATAAGTGACCAAACGTTAAATTTGATTAGTCTGTTTATTTTATTGTTATATTAGTTGAAAATTTTACTTATGTTGTTTTCTCCTTATTACTTCATTCATATGATTTTATTGTGATTTATTTTATTTTTTTACTGAAGCATTTTTTTTAACATGTGCTACGATTTACCAGAACTGTGAAAAGTAAAAACTTACACGTGCTGCTTTAATTAAATAGATTCTTTTTTAGGTATCAGGCGGGAACTTCCATAGTACATAACGAGGAAAACGAAAACAGAATGGACTGAAATAGCACATCGTGTTTTTTTGTTTAACGAGGAAATTTAATTCGCGTAGGAGGTATCCTTTACAGCAAGGAAATAAAATTAAACAAATGAACTACGGAATATCCTCGTACCTCTTTATAATAGCTTGTTAATACAATTTTGTTTAATAAAACTCCTGCTTATAACGAATAAGTTTCTAGGCTATAAATAATAATCAGGTAACTAAAGAGATAATCGTAAATTTTAGTCTGATTTTCAAAAAAGTATTTTCTTGTTTAAAGATTTTTTTTATAACCTAAATAGTCTTGCATATCATATGAAAGAAAATGGAATATATTGTATAATGACCTATTCCACCTATTCCATATCTCTTGATATGCTTACATTGCAATTCCAAAACTTGTAGTTCTCTGTTTTTTAGCCCATTTATAAGGATTTAACAGCTCTTTAACTCAAAAACGAGTTGGCATATCTGAATAAAATTTCAGTTTTCAAAGTCTACAACTGTGCAAATTTTAAAGAAAATCTGAGAGGTAAGCTTAAAAATTAAAATTGGCGCACGATAAATAGTTTAATTACGATTTGAGTTATTTTGGGAAGGAAACATAATTACATTCTTACTTTACATAAATTTTACTTAGTGAACGCTACAAAATCCCCTACTAGTGTCAGAAAATGTCCCTCTTCATTTATAAGTGGCTTTCTTTACCGAAGGCATCTTGTCCTTCCCCTCTTCGCCTATATATCAACCTTCAATTTTCAAGCTCCGTTAGACATCTCAAACTTCCTTTACATTAATTACAAGCAATGGTTTATTTAATTTATTCGTTCTGACAATTCTTCCAGTTTTTACTTTCGGTTTCCTACAATTTGGGGATAATGTTTGTACCCAATAACGTTCATGATTGTGACGAAGTATGCAAGATCCACTGCTGGGATGCTGACCCAATACGGTCGGGCACAGCGCTCTGGTATCTGTCTCTTTAAAATTAACTCTTAAAAAAGTAACAAGGTTACTGTTCTTGTTGAAGATCACATAATTAAGTAACAAAATTATACCTAAATAATTAGGAAAATCTATGCAATGTGGTCTAAGAAAGCTAATAACTTGATTTTTCTCTCTTTCCATAGAAAAAAAACCATCTGGTATCTGTCTCTGACATAATTTATCTGCTTTCCATTCATGTCTTTATTCAAAGCAAGAGGCTAATTTTTAAGTTAATTTTCTAATGTATGGGGCTGGCCAACATTTGGCGTTAATCCTATGTTGGACACGTACTGACTGGTAGAGATAAAATTTTTTTCAAGTATTCTGCCTTTTTGCCTTTAAAGACCTTAGCATATTATAATATATAAAATTTTGTTTCTCAACATTATATTCAATGGTAAGATTAGTATACTCGCTAAATAACTTCAGTATTGAGATGACTCATAAAAGAACGAATTGGAACACACTATCACGGCTATTATTTTTTAAATATATATTTACAGGGTTGATAAAGGAATACTTTAAAATTTAAAAAAAAAACAAAGTGACAAGGATACTGTTTTCGTTGAAGATCATATAATGCATATAATTAAGTAACAAAATTATACCTAAATAATCAGGAAAAATCTATGCAATGTGGTCTAAGAAAGCTAATAACTTGATTTTTCTCTCTTTACATAGAAACAAAACCAGCTAAAAAATAAAAAATAAATCCTTGAATAATATTTTATTGGAATATCAAAAAAACAATCAAATATATGGCATATTGGTGAATTACATAAATTAAATTATCCATTACCTGACTCATAGTTGGCAGCAGGGACTTTCTTATTTCACCAAATCCGGGCCAGTCAGCACCCTTCCTATCACGGTATGAACTCTATCTAAGGTACAAGGCACTACATTTTGACAAAGCTGTCAAGTACCATGGATAATGATCTTTCAAGTACGCGC
>NW_027115723.1:280075-282347 GCF_000696795.3 Halyomorpha halys | reverse complement strand
AGTTTATTATGGAAGGAATAATATCGGGTTCGGGCTAGATCGGTTACATAAGGAACATTTAGGTCTTTATGGATGGTTTTATTAGTAACAAAATAAGGACATCGACATTACAAACGAAAATAATATTTATTGGGCAAATATGTATTCGTATATTTTGCCCTACCCTTTAAAACTAAGGAGAAAAAAGATAAATTGCGAAACAATGTTGACCATGAAAACAATTAAAACTACTTATCAGGAGCTTTGAGCAAAATATTCACATTGTTCGGATGTGTACACGATTGGAACTGTCTCGCAAGCGTTATCTTAGTGGAAACATTATTGGTCAAGTTAAGTTGATGTAAGGCGCGCGATATTTTAGCGCTCGTCCGTGATATCAGTTATCAGATTGTTATCAGGTTAAAGACAAGTATTTTAGGGCTTCGGATACAACTGGTGCCATTTTTTCAACTTGGTTCCCCAGGCCATTCTAGATAATAATTGAATGATGGCTGGGTATGGTTTTCTATTTAAGACGGTTTAAATATCCAAACATTAAAACAACTGTTCATTGAAATGTGGAGTTTGAATTCAGCTGGGATAAAATTTAGTAGGATGGAGAAATACATTGTATATCGTATGGAGGATTAAAGATACATTACTGGCGCCCAAACGTATTTCTCTTATATATAAAAATTGCTCAAATCAGGGGAAATAATCAGGCTATGAACATCTGCATTCTACGTTAAATAAAACATTGCAGGTTTGTGGATACAATGCTTTAAATAAAGATGGGCAAGATTAATAAACTTCAATCATTCCCTATTTATGTAAAACCGAAATTATGGTATTATATCTGTTAATTGGAAATTTCAATCACCATGATCCATCATGATCCACAGGTCGGAGATGATGGTAGTAGGTTAGGACACATTAAGAGGATGCCCGATGAAAGTGTGTGAAGTGTCAAAAGTGTGAATTTTTTTTTATAGATAGAAAACGAAAAAGAGGACGTCCCCGGATCAGATGGCTGAACGAAGTGGAGTAGGATTTGAAGCTTTTGATTGTAGACAGATGGTAGGAGAAAGCAAGAGACCGTGTAGATTGGTTGGCTGTGGTGGAGGAGGCCCGGATTCTTGCATGACGCTAGTGTTATGGTAATAATATTAATTTAAATCAACATGATAGAAATTTATTTAAAAATTAATGTATACTAGTTAAACCTCAAACATTATTTCTATATATTTTTTTAATTAATTAATATTAATAACAAGCCTAAATACAAAAAAAAATACAAGAAGACAAAAGAAAGTTTAGTCGTGAAAGCACAGCGTACAACTGATTAAGACACGTTAATAAATTTTATCCTATCTATTAATAAAAAAAAAAGTTTTTTATTATTTATCGTCTCTAAAACTCTTTAATTATATCAAGGATATGATAATAATTATTATTAAACATAGTAATGGTTTAGGATATTCGCTGACATAAGTGCAGAATGAGGGTGACATTTAGGTTCTAAGAGGCTGCACTTGAAGTCAGTTAATGATGACTTCACAAAGCTTTGAGGACGAGTTACCAGTAATTGTAGGAACTGGAGAGAGATATACTAATCCACTCAGTCAGTCCTTTAAGGTAGCTACTTCCTTAGTCTACAGTATATGAAGAGGGAGTATTCAGGGTCAAGGCTCAACTTAATAAAATAAATCTTTTTTAAAATATTAAATTTATATATTTGTGATATATAAATTTAGATTATATATTGAAAGATCTGATAAAAGTAACCACAGTAAATATACAGCTGGGAATAAGCAGAAGTTTGAATAAACCATCAGAAATACTTCAACGTTTGAAAATATTTATTGTATATTTGAAAATATATTTTAATATGTTGTTTGAGGTAAAGATGAAAATGGTCTTATATGTCAAATGTAAGTATATATTTTTATGGAATAAAATTGTTATTACATGATTTTATATTAAAAAAGGTGGACTTGATATTGAAGGTGGAATTAGTATTTTTTTAATTTCTATTTTATAATAAAAAAATCCATCTAGAAAAACCAACAAAAGAACGTTGTAAGTAATAAAAAATAATATTTCAACTTTAGTAACCTTTGCTCTAAATCTAAAGCATCTTCTTTCCTGATTACTATCTTGATTACAATTTTAAATAATTTAGCCCAATTGGCCAAAAAATATGTTAAATCAGATTTTTTTTTTCGAACGGCTTATAAAAGATATTTAATTTTCTAAATATTACAATATAATTTTTTAATTACTATGTGCAATA
>NW_027115723.1:271707-280020 GCF_000696795.3 Halyomorpha halys | reverse complement strand
ATATATAATGTAGATATAAGAACATTTACCTAAACGTAGATATGATAATTTCTGGTATAAAATATTTTATAAAGAAACGGAATTATGGAAAGCGAAACAGAAATACTGAGACGAAAAATTTAATGTAACTAAGGATGCTAACTAAAAAGCTCTTTTCATTTGCCAACATATATAAATGGAGTTACGCAAGGGTAATGTGAAGTTACACCTTACCCAGTGAGATAGAGTAGCCTGTGTTAAGGAATCTGATACCCACAAGATTGTTCCCCTCTGTTTTAAATGAGTTGGAATGTTAGAGAGTCATATTATTTTATTTATATATTTATTTAAAAGTGCTAGATTTTAGAAAAAAAGTAAATTTATTTTATGCTAATGGCATTTTCTCGATCTGAGTTCAGCGTTACTAGGAATCTTAATCAAAATATGTAAAGTCAATCATTAAAATTTCTTGATTTCCGTTAAAATGTAATGAGCATTTAATTTTTCAAAGTTTAACCACGTGATGTGCTCGTGAGATAAATTGAAACTATTAATTGAAATAATTAATATTGTGATAAACTAAATTCCAATTTTTATTTATTGATATATTATTTATTGAATATTAAAACCTGCCACAACGTTGTTGGATAATAGGTATTAGTGATAACTGGTCACATTCATACTAAAATAAAATAACATAGGAAAAGAATAAATAAATGAAAACAGCACATAAAAATAAATAAAATCTCACTGTATATTTAGAGAATATAAATATATAATCAAACTATTTCCATAAAAAATAAATAAATAAAATAATCACTAGTCACATTTACATTCCTATGTACAATATTTACACTCTCGACACCATTCTATGACCCACGTATGAGAGATAGAGTAGAGAGCTCTTTGAGGTCCCTCTCACTGATATTGTCTATTTTATTTTACAATAAGTCTCTTGGCTACTCCCGTTTCAACCTTCGAGGTGGATTGTAGGTATGGATGGAACTGAATTAGGATTGAACCAAATAACAACATTTAAGTCATAAATCCCTGGTGCCTCTCCTGTTATTTTCATAAGTAATAGAACAAATTCACTGGATGTCATTTATATTGATAGTTGTAAATAAATATCTAAAGTTAATAAAAACAAGATAAAATCAAGGCACTTCAAAACAACCATGAATCTCACAATACACTGAATTCTTATAGCTGCAAAGATAATGTGATGTATAGAAAGAATAAGAAGAAAAAAAAAGAAAGATGGTTGTATTTGAGACAGTCTGTGTGTTAAACGTGAATACATTTTATTAGGATTTTTTTTCTTAGTGAGTGTATGGTTGTATTCTTGAACAGTAAGAAGTCCTTGGGATTCCTATATTTTATTCAAGATGAAAACATCTAACCAACATGGCGAGAAAAAAAATCATTTAATTATGATTCTATGAATTGTAATTGTAATTATAATTTTATTAGTTGGTTTGCGTTGTAGGATGAATTTTGATATGAGGCAAATTAAACTCTCTCAGCACGAATAGGGTTGACAACATCTGTCGTCGTAATCAGTAACTGGACACAGTCAATGCCTAAATGGTTATTGGTTGCTATTAGAATGTCGTGAAAGTTGAAGCTGGTTTCATATATAAATTTATATAATACATAAATTTCAGCAGACGTGAAAATGAAATGATCGAAGTTATAGTTTTTTATAAGGTTCACAGTAGAAGACAGTAGTAAATAAAATGCCGAAAGGCCACTTTCAACAGCTTTACATTTTATTCCAAATACTATTACAGACAATAATTACGTGCACTGATGGGTTAGTATTCACGATTAATCGTGAAAAAATAGTAATGGTTTAATAATTACGATTTAAATACGTATGTAATTTAAATTCATTTCCTGTAAATATACAAAGAATTACAATTGCTCTAAAAAATATTGACCAGTTTATTAATATTATTAATTTACAGTGAACTATATACTTAACTAAATAGACATTTAAAAATTAATGATTTTCATAATCATAGTTCAAGATAACTACGTCTTGGAAATGTTTAATGCTTTTCAAATATTTAATAAATAAATGATTTTAACTAGTGCCTTGCTTATAACGCAAAGTTGTTAAGATACAAATTCGAACAGCACCATCTCTAATCCTATTACCTCTATATCCTGAAGTACACAGACCCTCGACCTAGTTAAAGATGGCCTTCCTTCCTCACACTGTTAGAACATGCGTGATAGAATTTATTGCATATCAAATTTCTCAAGAGATGATGACAAAGTATGAAGTTCGGAGATTTAAACATGTTTTGGTGTATATCTCATGGAATGATGAAGATTTGGATAATTATCTTATCACAGTTATGTCTAGCTTTGTACTGCGCCAGGATACAAACCGAGAAAAAATGTTCCAGACGATCTGGAGAAGAGAGAGCGACTCTATCCGTTCCAGGTCGTTATTGTTCAACCATTCGGAAGAGGCTCAATTACAGCGTGGGTGTGAGCTCAGGAATTTGAGGAGGGCTTATGGTGTTGAGAAATAAAAATTTTCAGCCATTCTATCTCAGGAATTTTAGTTCTGTAAAAATAGCTTGAAATTCGGCTGTATCTATAAGTATATATATCTTTTTAAAATACAATAGTAAAAGTTGACTACTTTATGGGACTATCCCGTATCCCCAATCTCGAAAAATATTCAAAATGCCCACCAACCATTTTCAACTTTATTGCATTTAACTCCTTAAGTATTCCAAGGAGCTGAAATATCATTATTAACTAATTAATTGTGTATATAATTAGCTTCAATTCGAGCCCTAATGAAGTTATTTGTCTTCAATATTTCCTGAGATACAGTTTTTTCAAACGCATTATTCCCCCCACCAAAATAAAAAAAAAAAAAATCATTTAAAAAACTTATTTCGGCAAATATCAATAAAACTACTATTTTTAGGAAAATAATCATTATGAACTACTTTATTGTGTAATTAGCGAGCTTTAAATTGTGCCCTAATAAAACTCTCTGTGTTGAATATTTTTCTAAATATACTTTTTTTAACCACAATATTTTTACCAAACTACGTCAAATGATTGTTACACTATGCGACATTATTTTGAAAAATGGAAACTGCTACTCTTAAGGATATATTCATTGTAAATTACTTAATGGCGTATTCAACTAGTTTCAGATTGAGTCTTAATAGACATATCTACGTCTAATAGTTTATCTCTCAGAATAGAATTTACTTCATGATATAACTCATTTTTCATGTATGCAGTAAAATGCCAAAATCGTGTAACAATATTTATAATTTACGCTGAGTAAGAATACAAATTAAAAATGGGCGGTCACGGTAGCAGCGTGGTAACGCGCCTGTCTACCAACCCGAAGGTTACAAGATCGAGTACCCCTACCCGGGTTTTTTTCAAGCATATGAATATAAATCCTGTAGAACAGATCCGCTACCTTGGACTATATCTGGACAAACGACTAACCTGGAATCCTTACACAAGACTGAAAAGACAGGAAACTGCACGTCGATTTCGACTATTACAGCATTTACTAGACAAACAGTCCAAACTTCATTTTCGTCCATAATTCATTACGAAAGACTGATTTACAATCATAAGGCCTATCTGGACATACGGAGTTGAGCTTTGGGACTTCACTAAACCTTCGAATTCCTCTCGTATCCAGTCCGTACAATCCAAAATTCTTCGTAAAATCCTTAATGTTCCCTACTTTGTCACAAATAAAATTATCTACAAAGACCTTAATTTTCTATTTGTAACCGATCTAGCCCGAACCAGATATCAATCCATCCATTATAAACTCCCTAACCACTCAAACCCATTAGTTTCTAATCTTGCTTCCTCTTTTATTCCGGACAATCCTCTGAGGCATCTGAAAAGAAGATGGCCTCGAGACCTTATATTGTAAAAATGCTTTTAGAGTGCTACCAATGGGCAGCTTCTCAACATGCTTGTACCATACCATTATGATATTTCTTCAAATTTACTTGATGTATTTTATGTACAGTTGTAAATATCAATAAATAATTTAAAAAAAAAAAGTTTTAGATTAGAATCCACTGTAGGAATTTAGTTTACAATTTCTTCTAGGTTAACTTGAACTTTTACAATTGTATTGTAATTTTACAATTGGTTAACGACTAATTTCAACAAACTAAAATTATATAAAATTCAATGATGTCAATTTTGCAAGGCTAATAAAGGCTTTTTTTTAGCTAGAAGGAATTTTAATTTCAATATTGGATAGGATGCCTCATATTAAAGACCAAGTCTCTCATAATCATTTTTTGTTTGTTTCATGGATCAAATTAATAATTCTTATAATGGTTGTAATAAACATTCACAAACAAAACGCAATATTGTTCAAATGTAATATAAGGATAAATATACCCTAGAGAAGTTCAGTGTTTTTGAAGATTGGAAGAAGAATTGTGTATAGCGGATAGATATTGCCTTGGCCTATATTTATGTTGGCTGTTTGCTTCGAGACTATTGTTGCTATCCACTATATTATATTCCGGCCACGCGGGCTTCCCAAAATATATTTCTACTTTAGTGATGGGTTCGATGTAATAGTGTAGTTGAATACTGTAGCTCATATCGTATCAGTTCAGTTGTACAAGAGTAGATTCATTACACCTGTTAAAACAAGTAATTTTCATTAAATCAACTTCATAATTACAGTTGACCTTTAAATGTATTTTCTCTATCAAATTTTCAGGACTGACAATGTTGATGGAAGTTTCAATTAATGTTATGAGTTTATTTCATTAAAATGATTACTTTCAAAGTAACATCGTTACCCAACGCCAATTAGTTCCGTCGCATATTCTGTCAGGTCTTTTATGCATTTGCAATCAGAATAGAAGACCACGTTAAAATGCAACAGATTCCAAGATTACAAAATGTATCGTTCATCCTACGATATATGAATGAAATTGTATAAATTTACCTTTACCCTCAAAATTGATATTTCTTTTATTTTGAAATATGTTAAGCAATTAATGAACATCCTCGGGCCCAATATCCTTCATTGGTTATACCAAGTTAGAATTTTGGTAGCGTTCGTCTCTAGAGCTAAGTGGTCTCATTTTACATTTAATGTTGGTAAATTAGAATGATAAGAGTTATATTTATTTATTTAATAAGGTTTCAAAACAATAGAAATCAACTTTTGAACAGAATTTTATTTCTAAAGAATTGTTGTCTTCAAAGAGTATTTTGAAATTACTACGGTATAATTTTTTTAATATAAAAACACTTGTTGAAGGCAATAATAGAATGATTGAACAAATAACTAATTGCAAAAAAAAAAAGGACAAAATTAACTGAGAAAATTTTGTGATACAAATATATTATGGACCTATTAGAACTCTATTTAAAAATTATCAGAACTACGTTTAAAAATAATATGAACTAAAATTAATAATAATATGAAATATATTTAAACATAAGATAAAGACCATATAGAATAAATTTCAAAATTATTATTTGTTATTATAGTCCTTCAAAAGAAAATTAAAATAATGGACTCATCTACAACAAAGGTCTTCTTTCTGAATAATTTGGTAATGTACTAATACAACAAGAGTTATACAACTAGGTTTATAAAGGCAGTTATTTTACTCCAATTTCTGATTACATTTAACTAAAATTATGTATAATTACTAATTAAAATTGATGAGTCTGCCAAGTATAGGTAGGGAGAATAAAAAATAGCAGATGTTTCAAAACTTTAAAAAAAAAATTTAATTTTTCATTCGTTTTAATTTATCATTATAACTACCAGCACTAGAAAACGTAAGAGAACATCATTTAATGTAGAATAAAGTTGCTAAATCATGTGCCCTAATAGAGATATTAACATTTAATAGCTCCCGAAATATATGTTTTTAAATTGCAACATTTCATAAAAAATGCAATGAAAAATCAGTAATTAGTGAATCTATTTTGAAAAAAAAGTATATCTCAAAAACTATTCGACGTACAGATGTCTATCAGCACTTAAATTAAAGCCACATCATTGTACTACAAAGTAGTTTACCACGTTTGTCTATACAGGAGTAGTAGTTTTTTATGATATTTTCTCAAATAAATTCACAGTATGTTAATTACTAGTTGTTTGGATACATTTTTTGAAAATATAATAAAAACTACTACAAAGATAAATGTCATAAATATTAATATAATATAAATACTTTATAGTATATTTAACTAGCTTTAATTTGAGAGCTGGCAGAAATATATACGTCTAATGGTTCCTGAGAGATATTTTTTGATAAATCAAATTTTTTGTCCGAGCAACTAGAAATCAACATTTTTTTAATTTAGTTCGTTGAATATCATGAAAACTACTACTCCTACGAAGATAAACATTATAAACTACTTCATAGAACATTATGGTAGCTTTATTTGAGTGCTAATTGACATCTGTGCGTCGAATACGTTTTGGGATATAGATTTTTCAAAATAAATTCACGAACTACTGATTTTTCAGTCCATTCTTTATGAGATGCTGCTATTTAAAAACCTATATCTCACGAACTATTGAACATAAAAATATCAATTAGAGCTCATGTTTTAAAAAATTTACTCTATATGATGTTCTCTTAACTTTTTAAATATTGTAAGTAATTTTAATCATATAAAGCTCCGATTGAAAAAGTATTTTTCTTTGTCTACGTTTTGAAAAAGTCACCATTTTGTATTTTCCCTACCTATACTTGTCAGACTCATTAATTTCGGCTAGTAATTATAAATAGTTTTCCTTAAAGTAACCGGAAACTGGGTTTAAATAACCGATTTTTTTCTCCTCTTGGGTTTTTGTACTCTAAATTGTGGAAAAGTCCCCCAAAAAAGCAGCATGACGCTAAGAGTATAGGAAGTGGGGAAGAGATGGAAACCAACATACATTAACTTGATATTGACGAGAAACTAATTTATAATAATGCAATTATTTTACCTAGTAAAAACGAATTCTGAAAAATGTTGTTTGTAGTAGAAATTGTGGAACTTGATATTCAAAAAAAGATAAAAATCTTATAAGAAAGTGAAGGATAGAGTATTAAATAAATGGAGCACTAAGCTCTAGAAGGAGAAAAAGTGAGTAAATAAATTCGGTTAGAAGTAGCTAGGGAGATATGATGACGGTAATGGAGGAGAGGGATTCTAAAGTGAATTTTCTAGGATAATGAAAGCTTCGTAAAATGAGCCGAATGCATAAAGTATGAATGAGATGGAATGTATAAAGTATGTATGAAATGGCAGCGGCTATTGTGAGAATTGCTTGTAGAGTCGCATCCAACGAGTTCAGAACTGTATCCGGAACAATAGGATTGTTTGAGAACTAAATGAACCCATAATGTACTTGTGACAATTAATACCACAGTATTACGAATAGCGGAAGATCTACGAATATTAGCCCGAATGCAAAAATATGAAAATGTTTTTATCTATTGAGGCCAGCATTGGATACGACACAGAGGCACACAATCGTGATCATACCAGGGGAAAACGAAAGGACATTTAAAACTGTTCAGATGTATCGTCTTTAAACTTAGTGGGTAATGAACTGATTTTTAAATTGATAGTTTTCGGGAAATTTGGTACTTTCAAAAGCGGGTAAAGTCAAAAATAACTACGAGCATTGGAAAAGAAATATTGGATTAAACATTGTAAGGGAAGAGGAAACTTCCGCTGATTACTATAATTTTGGTTTTGAAGTTTTAATAACTAAATCAAAAGTTTACTGGGCCATACTCTACCAAATTGTGGGTTATGCTAGCTAAGGAGTGTGGATCATAAGTTAAAAATTAAACGTGGATCTACAAATAATCATGATTAATCTGAATGATCGGAGTATTCTGTTTATACACCAACCACCCCAGAAAGGTTCAAATTATATCATATAAATATTGTATCATATAAATATTATATCAATTGTGGGTTCTACTAGCTAAGGAGTGGAGATCATAAGTTAAAAATTAAACGTGAATCAACAAATAATCATGATTAATCTAAATGATCGAAGTATTCTGTTTATACACCAAACACCCCAGAAAGGTTCAAATTATATCATATAAATATTGTATCATATAAATATTACATCAATTGTGGGTTCTACTAGCTAAGGAGTGGAGATCATAAGTTTTTTTTTTTTTTTTTTATTATTTATTTATTGTAATTTACAACTGTACAAAATAATACAACAGGTAAATATGTAGTATGTTTCATATACACTTGAAAATCTTGGGAAGGAACCACCCATTGGTGGTACTTCAAACATTAATTTAAACTAGAAGG
>NW_027115723.1:248931-268222 GCF_000696795.3 Halyomorpha halys | reverse complement strand
AACTATTTTAAAAATATTAATTTTTTTTATTATCATTATTCAGTTATGTTTATTTAAAAAAAGTTTTAATAAAATTATATATAATCCATGATATAAGCTTATTAATGAAGATTTCTTGAAATATAAACAATAATATTTTGATAATTAAAAACAATTGAATATTAACAATTTAAAAATAAATTTAATATTTGACGATAATCATTATGTACATAATGTAAATGAATAAGAAATTATAATTATAAATTTGTCTAAAACATTTATAATTGTTATAAAACAGGTCTGGTTTATCTCATCTGAATAACTAATACCCAACGTGTTTATAGACTGAGATAAAGGACAGCTATAACTTATTAGATATATACTACGTTTTTTCTTTATTATATAAAACTTGTAATAATTATATGTGTATCCGTATGCATGTATACGTATTTACATGCATATATACACATATATATATATAAGATGTAAACATGGACTCACTGTGGTATGTGAATGACACCCATTGCGGCGAGAAGTTAACAACAGACTGACAGTCCCCTACTCTTTCCCCGACTTCAGCGCCTCCAACTCGCACAGTCACTCGCTTGTCACTGTCAAGTTGTTACTTTCAGAATTTTTTTTTGTTGTTAAATTTTTTTATGTGGAGTGTAATTTTAGATTCTGGCTACTGCAGAGGCACATCCGAGCCAAATATAATTAAATATAGTTGCACAATTTCGAGGAGGCAACACGTTTTATCAAAACTTCCAGTTAATATTATTACTAAAATTAAAATTTGTTGTTTATTTATTTCGGTATTTTTGCATGCAAATACAAATTTTAAAAAAAAATCTTAAAATTTTAAAAAATGGCTTTATAGTCTCAGAGTAAAAAAACTAAATAATAAGTACTCAAGAAATAACAATAGTAATAATAAATGCAATTATAATAAATGAAAATAAAATTATATCAAATATTAAGAATAGACGTATATGATGGCTTATTAAGGCTTTACACCATTAAACTATTAAAAGGAAACTTCTAGTAACATTAAATTAAAAAAAAAAAATATATATATATATTTTTAAACAAACTAGGTTTGAAAGTATAATCGCGTCTATAATTATAATAAAGTAGTAAATTTAACGTAAACCTTTTTGTTAGAAATCATCAATATTCAATTTCACAGCCTCACGACATGTTTTAAAGTCTAATTTAATGTTGTCATTTAAACTATAAAACACGAATTAGTAAGGGAAATTACATTATTTAAATTAACTAAGGTACATATCAAGTTTCATTAACTTATTCGTCATTTATATCCTTTACTAATAATTGATCTAATTGAAAATTTGATTTACTACTATTAGAAACTATTTTTTCAAAACTACCTTATAATATTTCATAATCGACTGTATAAAGTAGATTGTTAAACACAAGGAGATTACATATAGAAAATAATACTTCTAAAATACAAGTATTTTAAAAAAAATATTAATTATATAGTTGATTTCAAATTAGATTTTATATATTTAACCTAGTATTATCTTTAAGTAAAATCACTTTTTTTATTATTATGGTTGAATTTTCGGTAATTTATTTTTAAATCAAATTTAATTTCGTTTTCTATAATTAAACTCAAATACAGCCCGATGTATAATGTTAGTATATTTATAGCAAAGACACACATGTGGGTAATTTCACGTACACGAAAACGTGTTGTTTTATGAGTCAACAGTTTTTTCGAACAAATTTAATGAAATTTTCGCGGCGTCTTCTTTCGGAAGCGTTCTATATTTTCACATGAATTTTTCGCTTCCAAAATCCACCTAAACGCAGTGGTCAAACACCGGGTTTGAGTTAGATTTTGTAATGAAAGGACTCGTACGTAGTTATACCTGAGAATAATCAGGAAAAATGTTATAATGAAAAATAATTTTATCTAAGATCAAAACGTATTTTACATTAACATATTATAAAATATAATGTAATATATATATTATTGTTTTTTTCTATTTAAATGTGTATGTGTCTCTGTATTTAATTCCTCATTCACGTTTAATTATTATACACTCAGCTATGTGAGTATTTATGTATTTGAGAGCTGATTGTTTTAATGCATGTACCTAGTTTATTAATTACATTAACTTTTTTTTTTAGTTCAAACATTGGGTGATTCTTTCCTAAGATTATCAAGTGTTCTGAAACTTTCATCAAATTTACTTATTCTGTTTATTTGTAGAGTTGTAAATTTCAATAAATAAATAAATTTAAAACACATTTTTTTGGATATCTACAGTCTATTCACTTTTCGTATTTTTATTTTTCTTCTAGTCTATATTTGAGTATTATTTCTTATATAATTAACTACAAATAGTTAGTTCATAGGGCATTTCTTGTGCTAAAAGCGTTTGATTCTTGTTTTCTGTATGGTATTTTTTAACTTTTTTTTAACATTAATATACTAGCAATCTTTCGATGTTAACTTCATTTTACATAAATATATGATGTGGTTTCGCTGGGATTACAATTCCTAAACACAGTCGAAAAAGAAAAATATATATATTTAATGTATTATAAACTTATTATACAATCATAATACAGTAAAGAGTATATATAATACAATTTGTAAGAAATGAATTCAACTTTATCTTGTGTGCATGATTAGACTAAATAGAAGAGTTGTCTCACAAATGATACACGACTACATATGCTCCACCAGAGTCCATTCAATGGTACAAGAGCCCAAGAGGAGAAATAAATCAGTTATTTTACCCTAAATTCTTTTTACTTTTATGAAAACTATGTATAATTACTAGCATAAATTGATGAGTCTGCCAAGTATAGATAGGGGAATAAAAAATGGTGGCTGTTTAAAAACGTTAAAAAACATTTTTTATTCGAAGGTCTATATCTTTAAAACTACAAACAACAGAAAACCTAAGAGAACATCATTTAAAGTAAAGTAAATTCGCTAAAATATGAGCACTAATAGAGAGAGCTATTTACGTTCAAGAGTTCTCGAGATATAGCTTTTTAAAAAGCAACACTTCATTTAAAAAAAGGCACTGAAAAATCAGAAATAAGTGAATTTATTTTAGGAAATCTGTATCTCAAAAACCATTCGACGTACAGATATCTATTAGCACTCAAATTAAATCCAGTTCAATGTGCTATAAAATTATTTATTACGTTTATCTTCGTAGAAGGAGTAATTTTTATTATATTAGCTCAAATAAACTGATTTATAATAGTTCGGACTAAATTTCATGTGCAAAGTTATATTAATATGCGAATATCATAAAAAATACTACACTTTCGAAAATACTTGACATAAACTACTTTATAGTAAGTTCAATTACTTTTATTTTGAGTGTTGGCAGAAATAGGTACGTCTTATGGTTCTTGAGATTTATTTTCCAAAAATCAAAAATTTTGTCCGAACAACTGAAAATTAACATTTTATGATTTTTTTTTTTGTCATATATCATAAAATCCACAGATCCTAAGAAGATAAACGTAATAAACTATTTTACATATACAACTACTTACATACAACTAGCTTTTATTTGACTGCTAATGGACATCTGTACATCGAATGGTTTTTAAGATATAGATTTTCAAATAGCTCTATTAGGACTTGTATTTTAGAAAATTTATTCGACTTTAAATGAGGTTCTCTAGTGTTTTTTTTAATATTTTGAAACAGCCACCATTTTTTATTCCCCTACCTTTACTTGGCAGACTCATCTATTTAGACTAGTAATTATGCCTGGTTTTCATTAAAACAGTCAAAAATTGGGATGAAATGTTTCCCTCACCCTCTCCCCCGTGGCTCTTGTACTATGATGGAGTGTTTCAATGAAGACGTCTTTCGATATTAAGGAAATTCACTTTTTTCTTAAAATACTACTCCACCATTTTTTAAAAACTAGTTATTTATATTCGTTTGAATTCAGATTTTTTATTTTATTAATATCCAAAATTTTAAACGTACAACCAAATTACTAATTAGAAGATGTACCTAAACTAAAAAAAAGTTAGATATCATTAATACGATAATATAATATATAAATATAGCAGACTACAGCAATTACTAATACCACTAGACTTAAGTGGTCTACATATATCAGATGAAAACTCGTTAGAAATTATTAGAATCCCGCTGAAGACGGGAGGTGCAGTTTTGCATACAAACTGCAGACCATGCCAAGTAAATTATGGTCACTGCTGCTCTGTACGTCGGTGCTGTATTGAATACAATATCCAGGGCAATTGTGCAAGGGAGAAATAAGGGCGGGGATGCTTCCTTATTCTATAGATAATGAAATTAAACGAGATGGGAATAAATGATGTCATACTTTGCATATGAGTAACTTATTCAACTTTAAATTAAACTTTTTAAAAAGAAAAAAAGTTAAGTAGATAAACATACAAATATGAATTACGCCAAAAAATAATTAATGATGAAGGAGTTTCTAAAGAACCAAAGACGATCGCATAAAAGCAGAATTACATTAAGACTGATAATTTCAAACCTAACAGATTTGGAATTCTGCCTGCGGCTCTCAGTTATCTTGTGAGAAATTGTGTGAAAAGCATTGTTTGTAGATAGGACTGGAAGAGGTCGTATTTACATGAACGTTTGGTAGTCAGCCAATATTCCTACAGTGCCTATCAGATAGAACGGTGACAAAAAATGTGGTAACTCTCATAAAGTTAATTTAAATTTTCGCAACAAAATGAAATTTAATGTCAAATATTTTTAAAAATATGTTTGGATAACTTCTTCCTTTGAACAACCTCCTATTTATGACTACGTAAAAATGAAATTTTACTTTTTGTTAAATCACTAATAATTACGTATAATAATAATATAAAATTATTTCGTTATAAAAATAAATAAAAAATACCTAAAACTTAGCTCCTATGCCTCAACGAAGTATCCGCTTGAAGAAAGTTGATTACTCAAAAGAAGTCTTAATTGTTCCAGACAGTAAGAAAAAAAAAGACGAGATCACAGACTAGAGGCGGAATGATACTTTTAAAATAATTAAAGACGGGACTTCTTGGACTTTATAAATAGAATTAAGTCTTAACTGATCTACCAAAGTTAGGAGATAAAAGATCTTGGCTTGCACAGTGGTATCCAGAGAAGAATTTCGCAGATGCCTTTTTGAATCAATAATTTAATTAAATGGTTTAGAACCTTAAAACGTTCATTAAAAATGCTCAACCAACCTACTAGTGGTTCATTAAAAAAAATTAAAATTAGTTTTCTTAGGTTCAGATTTAACAAAGTGGTTTTCTTAATGTTTCTCGTAGAAATGTCAAAAACCACCCTAAAACGAAAACATTTTCGAAAAATAACTACGCAAAAACTAATACCTCAAATGAGGTCTGGTCCGAGAAAGCATCTCTTGTACCAATGCACAGAAAGGCATCATGACCAACTACGATGGTCCATATGCCGATAGTTACTGAGGGTTCAAAACCGTGAAAGAAGATCACATTCGCAAAGGTGTGTATAAAATATAAGAAATTATAAAAACCTGTTATATTTATTTATTTAGAATTAGTTATTAGAAATATGATGCATACCGAAACTTTAAATGAGTTTAACTGAAGGTGGTAAAATACCCATGCTTGGGTATGCTGATGATTTAATACCATTGGGTAAGGACGTAAAAACTAAATTCAACTAAGTTGATGAAATATAGAAAATATAGTAAGGAATTAGGATATAGAAATAATTAAAAATAAAATAAAACGTATGGTTAACAGCAAAAACGGGAGCAATTTTGGTAATGTGGACACAGGAAGAAATAAATTTGAACAGAAAGAGAGGTTTTAGAAATTAGGTTCTATGGTAACTAGAAAAAATCAAATTGACGAGGAAATAAAAGCGAGGTTAGGGGATAGAAATTCTTTATTTTTCAATTTCGAAATTCCTTAGTTCACACCTCCTGTTCAGAAACGTTAACGATAAAATATACAGAAATATTATGCGTCCTTCTATTTTTTTACAGATGTGAAATGTGACCCCTTACACTAAGGGAAAATCAATGCCTTAAGATTTTTGAAAATAAAGTATTACGTAAAATATTCGGACTAAAAAAATTTCACTGGGAAATTAGGTTTAACTTTCTACCACGTCGAACTGAGGGAGGTGTACCCGGTAAATATAATTCAGGTTATAGGACTGCGGCGAATAAGATGGACAGGTAGGGCTTACCAACGAACGGATCTCTAAAATATTAATGAACAATGAACTAACGGGTAAATGTCCCAGAGGTAGGCCGAAGCGTAGGTGAGAGTTGCGCCTAGACTGATTAAGTAGGTATAGGGGTCATTGGACGGATGTATGTAGGTAGCTATTAATGGTATCGGCATCGAACTTTCAGGTTCGCTAAGCCTTTACCACTATTATTGTTATTTAGTTTTCTTTCTTGTAAATGTAAGTGAGTATATCAGGCTTTTAGGGCGGATAGATTTATAGTGTCCTATAGGTTAAACTCTCGCACAGGATTGGGGAAATTCTGGAAGGAAGAGATCCAACGTGTCCCCATCCAATAAAACTGTTCATTACGGGAAGTGGTAGAGCTCAGTTGGAATCTGTAAAGAACATGAATAACCATCAGTGGGAAAGAAATTATGCGCTGTTGAACTCGGCTTAGCTAAGACCACATTCAAGTGCCCTTCATTACACTAATGGGCTTCACAAACTATTGATGTGCTCATTCACTTTGATCTCCTCAATGATAACGTATTTTCTTTTTGAATAGAACAGGTCTAATTGACTAGGTTCATTAGAGAGCAATCAATGAGCGAACCTCCACGTGATCGATACAATAGGTATAAATGCCCTATAATGCCTTGAGTTCAATGGAAATCTATTTAGTGAAAATTGATTCTAAATTATTATTATCAAGGAGTTCAGTTAAATGATTAATAGAATACATAGTTATTAAAATTCCATTAGCTTTATATAGTTGTTGATTGCATCCAATAAAAAAATTAAATTAAAAAAAATTCATCGAATATTAGGATATTAGAAGTAAATCTACTCCAGACAATGTTTATTGTTATAAATGAGGAGGAAGTGGCGGACTAGACTAGAATAGACGGCTTAGCATCCCTTATGGTTTATAATTGCAAATTACTATGAATAATATAAAATTAAGAAAACATTCAATACCCAAACGCTATAAACCGCAAACTATAACTTAATATATTCAATTTCTTAGTCTAACAAATAATCTTTATAATGGCAAATAGGTCTCCCAAACATCTAATGTCTGATTAATATCAAAGCCATGGTTAAGACTGACCATAAAAAACACAAAAACACTGGATATCACAACACTATTTAAACATTAGCACGGGCCCGTCCGCAGCTCAGATGGTTAGGCTTAGGATATTGTTCTAAGATCTGCAGGCGGCACCGATTCGAATCCGGTCTAGGGTGTTGACTTTTTTCATTAAGTGACGGTCCCAAAAAAGGAAAAACTTGACCCCCCACCATGGTTAAAATAGGTTGGTCCTCTGTAGATAACGTGGTAAAAATCGACTTCGCTATGGATTGCCTTAAAAAAAAAAACATTAGCACCCACGAATCATCATAAGTTAATGAAACTAATTGTCTATGATCCACTCACTGCATTGCATTTGCAAAATAAAGCCTAAAAAAACAACATAAACTGATTAAAATCCAGTTGGTTTTCAAACATGCTACCAGAAGCGCTCGATCTTCAATAAAAGGTTGTGAACTATAATAAAATATCTTTTTCAGTTATTTGAGCGCAGATTGCTTTAAAAAACCTAAAGGGACATCACTGAGTAACTGAAGTCATCAGACTTAATAATCGGTCGTGCGGTTGGCTCAAAAAAATATTTTTTTTGTATTTTGAGTTAAAATTGTTTCAAAGTAGTGAAGGGATATTCGCTGAATAATTCCAAACAACAAACTTAAAAAGAAGTTTAGTCGTATGCTCAAAAAAACGGTTAAATATCTTCAAATGAGCAAGCAATCAGACACTCCCTAACACTATAGTTCTTCCACAGCGGCAGACAGGTGAAAATACAATTTTTTAGCTAATATAAAAAATAAAAGTAATTAAATTTTAAGAATTATCAACCATTAATCTCAACCTAAAAAACATTTCAAGTAAGTGAGAATTGACGTTCCAGAGTATTTTGAAAAATACCCAAAGGAAAGATACGTATTCACAAAAAAAAAGTTTCTAGTATCCCAAGACTAACCGTAACTATAAACTTTTTTAAAACCTTTCAAATATTTTCTTAATATATCATTGCATAATTGGTATTTTATCATACATTATCTAAAGCAAAGAAAACAGTTTTTTTTAGTTTAATACTTAATTCATTTTAGTTTCACTCATTCCAAATATGAGATTTAATGAATTAATAACGAGATCAATATTTTTGTTATCTTTCATTTTTTTTTATTTGTACCTGTGTAATTGTACTTTACAACCAGCAAATGAGATGTTATATCCAGGCATGACTGTACTCAGTAGTGCATCCTCCTTACATTAAGTAAATGATTTTATTACATTAGGAGCTCCCGTATCCAACTCCTCTTCAGCCTACGCCGAGTTACGTCAGGAATGTCATATGTTACCATCTGTCGTATAAATTTATGGAAATATCCATATAGCTTGTTGTGAAACCGTTTGTAAGTGATATGAATGTGATCCGTTACAGTCGGAATGCGTAGGTTGCTGTGAATGGTCTCGTTTGAAACGTAAAGTGGCGAGTACATTGATTGCCAGTATTAAAAAGTGTGATTGAAAAGTTTGTATTTTCTGTATCTGTGTCTTTTTAGCAGGTCCATAGATTTCCAGTTATACGAAACCATTATAAAACATAATTATCATGCAATGAACAAAACTATAGTACAATTGAAAATCACTAATATAAATATGAAACAATGATAAATATCCTAATAAAAAATTTTTCTTGTTTTTTTTTTATTAAAAAATTGTAGATTAATTAATACACAAACAGGTAAACTACAATATATTTGTAAATCAATAAGTACCGATACAAGGGGTTACAGACATTTGAAGAGGAAGTGAAGAGGGATTCACCCCCGAAGGGTAGAGTTCGCAAGGACCCTTAAGATTTTCCCCGAACCATCCACGGCTTCCCAGCACCCTTCTTTAATTGACTCCCAATTAGCAAGGTTACGCTAACAGGACTGAATCCTTTTTCTTTGTATTATCCAATCTGTTGTTGTGATCAAAGCTCTACGATACTCTGGATAAGGTTGTTATTCAAAAAAATATTTATTTTTATGTGTAGGTAACATATAAATTGTTAAAAAATAATTAATTAATAAATCCAATCCGTTTTTGGTTATAACTTTCAATGAATTTAAAGTGTAATAAATGTACCGATCAGTAAATGGATTTTGTAATTATTTTTTCAGTTTTGCGTTATAAAAAACAAATTTGCCCCTTCATTTGTTAAGCCAACAAACCCTTCATATCGTTCGTTTATGCTGTAACGTATTGAAAGCGCATACTGAATACAGCAGTTAGATAATTAATTTTCTGTAATATAGTCTATATTATAATCTATAGCGTACAGCCTTTAAATTATGATAACTTTTAATTACACTAGTAAAACTAAATTATGTGTATAAACACATCAAACCATATTTTGTAGTCTATAACTATTTTATAATCGGGACTTTAAGATAAAACTAGGAGGATGTAAGACGAAAATTAGTTAAGGTACATAAAAAAAAGTTACAAATCATTTGCTTTTCTAAATTTATACAGCGATAAATATATGTTCATAAAATGAAGAAAAATACATCTTAGAAAATATGTTGGTTTGCATTTATGATTTATGATATATAATTTATATACCTATAGAAAAATAAATCATATGAAAAATATTTGGAAGTTTTTCTTGTTACATGCACCAAATAATAATAAATATTTTATTTATAATCTTAAATACATTCTTGAGACTTTTCACAACAATCTTCAACAGTTGTGATAAATTTTAACAAATAAGTGACTATGATAAAGAATTTTAATTTTTGTTTCAATATGAAAATTTAGTAATTAGAGAAATTTTTTAATTAACCTGGGTAGAATAGAATGCATGAAGTTGTGTTTTAAAATTATTTAGTTCAAAAATTGTATTGAGATTGTCCCTGAGGATGGCCGAATCGGCCGAAACGTCCGGCTTGTTAAGAAAATAAAATGTTTTGAGCCCATAATGAATAAAATTTAAATTATTCATTTAAACAATTAAGATGTTATCCTGTCGATTTAATTATATCTAATCAAAGGATTGCTAATATTGGAAATAATATAAATATATATTTTTAGTTTTTCATAGAAATTTACAACTGTGCAAAAAATACAATAAGTAAATGTGTTAAATTGTTCATAACAGATGATAATCTTGGGATAATAAGATGGTGGTACTTCTATCATTGCTTTAAATTAGATTATCCCGTGACAATTTTCTGTTCAGACGCCTCCAAGGATTATCAGGGATTGTTAAGGATGAGAGACGAACTAATATGTGTGGGTGGGTGAGGATTTTGAAATGAAAGGAGATATATCTATTTCAGGCCAAATCTACAACGATCCCATTCGTTGCGGACTTTATTGATGATTTTATTTGTGACGTAATAAGGAGCATCATGTATTTCTTGGAGGATTTGATATTGTAAGGATTGGATTCGAGAGATATTTGATAGTTTGATGGAGCCTCTAATTTCGTATCTCCAAATAGGTCTGATTATCATAGTCCATAAGAGTTTTTTGAAAATAAATGGGAAGCTTAGAGCGTTTGATAACTAGGTATTTAAGCAATTTGATTATATTTAATTGAAACTTCTATTTTCGTAAAAAACTCAAATTCAATATTTTTCACAATTTCTATACTTCCCCTTACTGTATTCACATTCTTTATTATATGAGAGAATGGCTGGGGGTGTGGTCAGTGAAGGATACATATATGTAAAAACTTATTTATTAGTTACGACGTTTCGGCCAGAATTTCTAGCTTTCATCTGGGCTAAGAACAAAAAACAAGATAACAACTAATGAATACAAGGATATATAGAATGATTAGAAAATACTAAAATAGTTAACATCAAGGATACATAAATAGTGTTGACAAACATGAATAGTTAAAGTATTTTAAGAAGATAAAAACAGTATGAGAAGAGTAACTTTAAAATTAAGTAAGAGGAAAGAGTAAGAGGAAAGCGTTTTGGTACCTAAACTTATTGTTCGCTGGACGTTCCCATTGGCCATGGCTGGAATATTGCACTGGAGGATGGTTAGACAATATGAATCCTAAGGCAGTGCATCCTGTAATCCTGTGCGGTTGTCTTGGCATGAGCAGGTCTAAAGTTGAAGTGGCTCCGTTTGCGTCATGGCGGAAAGTGTAAGTATACCTATTCCAGCCACGGCCGAAGGGAACGACCAGCGAACAAGAAGTTTAGGTACCAAAACGCCGACTGGAATAAATACAGATCAGAAGTGTAAGAGAGACTACCGAAGATGCCATCTCTCCACACCAGAGAGCAGGTCGATCGCTACATCGAACAGCTCACCACTATCCTCCTCGAGGCACAGCACAATCCATCCACACCTACAGACAACACTCCCTTACACCAGCGCCCCCTCCAGTGCGTTAGCAACAAACCAGATAAAAATTCAGAAACGACGTGCAGGGACACGTATTTAGGGAATAAGTTTTTTAGGTTTAGTTTAAATTTCAAAACCAATGCCCCAGCACATTATAAAATTCAAAGAAAGCTCACTACAACAATATTACAACTCAAAAACTCCTTAAAATGTAGGCCACTACAGAAGAAGGAAACAGTGCAGAATTAAAATATATATTGGTATATGTATTAATGCTAAAAACCATAAATTAAGAAATAGGGGTTATGGAAAAAAAAACTTACTAACTACATCTTTTATCTTACCTAACTTATTATTTTGTTTCTTTATTCTGGTATTTTACTTAAATATTTCATTAATTACATATATTTTCTTCTTTTTTCCATAACATTAATTAAAAGTATTATTAATTAATTATAATATATAATTTCTTTGTTTTTTTTGTATTATATAACTTTATATTTTTATATCCTTAATCCTGTTATTTTACTTACAGATTTAATTACCAGAAGATTCCTTTTATTTCCCACTTCTTTCATTACTTAATCATTCATTTTAATTTTCTCATCAATATTCATTATTAACTTAAGGAAAAGTTACAGATTCTGACTGAGAATAGGTCACACGAGGCTCACCCACTCCTATCTTATATCAAAAGAAACACCTCCGAACTGCCAGTATTGCAATAATAATTTAACAATAAGCCATGTTTTCCAACGATGCCCATATTTTACACCAAACCTCAATAGCTTGGGACTAACCCAAGATATCTCAAAAACCATTGGAGACGATGATAAGGCAATAGAATTGGTGTTCCAGTTTTTAAAATCACAAAATTTACTAACAAAAATATAACTTGATCGGAAGAAAAAAAATAATAAAAAAAAATTAAAAAAAAAATTAAAAATAAATAAAATTTAACGAATATTAGCAAAATTAAATACAATATAAATGGCATTGATGACCAATGAAGTTTGGCGCTACTAAACAACCAAACAAACAAACTTAAGGAAAAGTAATAATATAATAATTTTAAAAAATCCTAATTAAAAAATGAGTAAATAATAAATAAGGATATATGCATAAATATGAAAGGAAAACTTTAATATATTAGTATAAATTAAATATAAATGCAGAAACATCGCAACAGTAAAACCACTAAATCATTTTTGTGTAGATTTACAATCATTATTGCAGAAACGTTTCGCGTCTAGTATTCAACAGATAAATAATTCAGACTTGAGTTGCAGTAAACTGACCGTTGCCATAATAGCGATCTGAAATGGGGCTATACCAAGAGCAAGAATCTTTATTCGATTTTAATTAATGTTGTTTTTTTAAATTTATTTTATATCTAACATTTAGTATAAATAATTATTTAAAGCTTAATATTTTCGATCCAAAGGACAAACGTCTCAGACTATAACTTAGAGGGGACGACTGGAGCACCTGCCAAGTGGATATTAACCGCAGCTCTCGTGGTTCTAATTATAACTGTCAGCGGCACCCGTTTCTGATAGTTATTGGAAAAGGATAGAAGCAATGATATAGTTACACTATTGATTCAAAATGTTAATTAATAAAGTATAAAAAAATGTAAAATTGTGGAGTTGCGTGGTTCAATGGTAAGGACCCGGGTTTGATTCCGGCTGCGACAGACATTTATTCTGTTATCGTACCCGTGAGTTCGGGAGCCTACTGGAGTCCACCCAGAATCATATAATGGGCACCCTTAATTGGGGAAAAATCTGCCGGTCGAGCATGATTCCGTACTTCCGTACTAATTACTGTACTCCAAATTGGGAGCTTCGAGCTGAAAACTAATTATGTCCAAATAATTATTTTTGTATGTTTTCTGTAATTAATAAGTGTCATTAACTTTGTCAAAAAATTACCAGGCGTTTCCACGACCGATTTATTAATTAATTAATAGTTGAACAATTATATAAAATACGCTAGTAATAAATAATATTTATTCGTTTTTTTAAGGAGTTAAACATAAGCATTAAATATCAGATATCAAAATTGGTGTTTACCTGAAGTCATGAGAACCACCTGACACCCTTGGCCTGACTCCTTCGAACATCATTACTGGCATTGGTCCTTCTTCCGTCTGCAGCTTTCTCGACATGCGGATGTACAAATAGGCTGTTACAGCCAGAGGTAGCACATACCTGAAAAAATTTGTATTGTCAATTATTCCGAAAATCAAACTCTCACAACATGAGATTGGTAGTATAAGTGAATCTTACTGAAATAAACTATGCCGATAGGCGGAATTACAATGTATAAATAAAAATTATTGGTGAGCCCATCACCCAGTTGTTGCGTTGTTGACCCGAAGCCCGTGGCCAGAAGTCTTAATATGTTTTATAGTATTCAAAACTCATCTAACAGTTGAAGATTAATTAATTAATTTTTAACAATATTAATTCTTTAGAACTTATGTATATATATTTTGATCTTGTGAAGGGGTAGGCCAGCAATTAATTATTATTTACAGATAAGTAACCAAATTAAATATATTTATAAACTAAACTAGAACTATGTATTGAACAAATTTTTGCCCTTTTTATTACTATTTATTTTTTAAATTCTGTTAGTATTATATTTATCATTTATTTTTTTCCTCCTTCTTTTTTCTGTTTACGTAGGATGAATAAATACTTAAAACGCTAATACTTATTGCCCTTAATTGTGCCAGCTTTTATTATAATTATTCATTAAAAAATATTTCTAAAATATAAAATATGGAATTTGAAATTATGTAATTAATAGATTCATGTAAACAAATATTTTTTATGTTTATATTTAATAATTAATATTACATATGTTTATAACGATTTTTAACTGACAGAAAATGAGTTAGACATTTTTTGTTGAATTTCATTATTTGTTATAATTAATGGCAATTACTAAATTGACAGAAAACTAACTGAGAATAATCTTATCATTTCATACAGAACAAATATTTCGAACTTTTATCATACAATGGTGCTGAGTATAGATCTGTATTTTTTATTTTATTTGTTTCCGGGCAAACATGTTTTATTCAAGTGTGAATTTATGTCACCAATAAACTTCTCTTTCTTTTACCAACTAGTTCCTATTATATAATTCACTATATTAGCAGATTGTATTTGATTTGATTTTTATCGAGATTTAACAACCTTTGCTTACATTTACAATAAGTAAATGTGTTTTGTAGACGATATATTATTAATATAAGAATGTCTCGTGGTGAAACATCTTGTGGTACACAGTTACATGCCCTTGGACTGTCACACCAACTAGTAAATGATGTAACTTGTTCATGTCAACTTCATCCTTTTTTTCACAATATTTAACCAACTCCTTTGCAGTATATACAGTCACATCAACTACTTATACAATCAAAAGCTGAGCAAAGTTAAAAATATGATAACATTTCCATACTCATGATCTATAATTCATTTCCTGAGCCGAGGGAAATCGGAGGTAGAAGAGTACGAAAATGCGAGTTGGGCAACATTCAGTTTTTTAATGGGCTCTAAAAAAAAAGGTAGAATAAAATTCGCATCTAACCCGGTCCTATGTTTATCAGATTCTAAAAAGGTATTGAACGAAATGTATCGCAAATATATTTGTAGCAACTATCGTCAAATGTTTTTATGTCAAATATGGAGGTAAATACTGGATGCAATAATTTTACAATGTATGTTAGGCCAGGTTGGACACCTGTTGGACCCTACTTTAACTGTGTCAACTTAAGTAACTCATATAAGAAGAGCGTATAGACAATTATCAAGTGGACACGAATGTTCTCGACCCCTGGAACTTACTATAAGGGGCTCATAATTTCAGTCTTTTATTGGCACTTTTAAAATTTCCTAAAAAAAGAGATTTTTTATAGGAAAGGACACAAATTAAATTCTTATTTCAGCAATTTTCAAACAAAATGGATATTTTAATATTTTTAATTAAAAATTGGCCTCGTTCATTGCAACAATGTTATAATACTCCTGATTTCTTCTGAGGTTTAGTGGAAATAAGAGAGCTTTCCAAGAAGCGGAGGAAGAAAGTTGCAGCATAAGATAATGGCGGTGACATGTGGCAGAGGTTAAAATCCGATGAAGTGTTCACACGCCAGCTATTTATAAGTTTATTAAATGTTCCAGTTCATTTTTTTATAGAACGAAATCGTGGGTGCGATTCCCACCTGGGTCAATCAATATTTATTTCGCGGTGGCCCCATCAATTGAATCTTGACATTCCCACTTTAAAGGTTCTCAATACGGGGTAAAAAAAAAAATGTATTCTCTACTTTGACGAAATACTGACATAGGCAAGATACATAAAACGTAAAAGAAAAGTACTTTACCGAAGGTACAGACTTCTTTTTAAGCTACTACATAATTGTTCAATATTATTTGTTGATATAAAAACCTAATTACTCTATACTAATAAAGTACTAATAGTACTGGTGTGTGTGTGTGGTGGGTTTTATTAATACTATTATGGTTAATAGTATTAATAAAACCGCATGGAATCAAATTATGGGGAACGGTAAAAAAATCCAAATATCCATAAAATAAAATGATTTCAATCCAATTTACTTAGCAAATAATTGATGCCTCTTTTTATCTCTAACGAGACATTACACACTGAGCTTGAAATTCCTTTCTTCGCTGTGACTACAAACCGTTTCAATAATTTTCAGGATAAACTGACAGTAAATTCCAATCTGTTGACTCATGGATGACAAAAGCTTACGGTTCGCCAAAAAGACTTCTTCGCCGAATAGACTAATTAACAAATTACATATTAAGACAAAGAAGCAGCAAAAAATCTATAATCAACATTTATACTATCAATAAAATACAAGACTCACAGTACAAATTCGTAAAAACTTCATCGAAATACTGAACCAGGGCATAAAAACTCGATTACTTTGGTTAAAGGATACAGTGGTACTTTAGGTAACGAAAGAGCAGACTGCAGCTTATGATAACCAACTTCCTTACGAATATAGCTTAGTCCCTGTGTCTTATGTTAAAAAATCTTTAGCAACCGGCTTAATCGAAGAGTGGAACAGACAGTAGTAGACTAATAGACGAGCATTACTCAGATACATTCTAAACATCACCTCACAGAACTAGAACATAACCAAAAGCACCCATTACAAACTGACTCAATTTCTTACAGAACATGGACCAACCAATACTTAAAGAGATTTAACTTACAAAATTCAGACATATGTAACTGCAACGGAAGAACTCCACAAACTTTTCAACACATATTATACTTTTTTATTTTTAATACTTTTTTCTTTATTGATAGATATTACAATCTGCCACACAGTTGTGGGCAATAGGTAATAGTGATGAATGATCTCATACATTGTAAAATAAAAAAAATAATAAAATAAATAAATAAAAAAAAACTCTCTTAAAATATATACAAAAAAAAAAAGAATAAACAAAATGAACATAAACATATTATACTACTGTTACATATATGACAACAAAAGATATAGTTTGTTGAAAGCAAGGGGACTCATGGCCTCTACCCTAATAAATATTGTATAACAAATACAAGAAACAACTAAAAGAGTTCGCTGACAACATAGACCTAAAATGTTAATGTGTGGAGGGATAATCAAATAAAACAAAATCTGATTTTTTAAAATTATAATTATAAAGATTACGTAATTTCACAAGGTATTTTTTTTTTGTTTTCATATTTTTATTTCTTTTCAGTTGTATCTTTTTTTTTTTATTATTCTATTTCCGAACAGCTCTCACTTCTTCTTGCTTTGTGTTATATTCTTTCTATTATATTCTGAAGTGAAGTTTTAGTATTTGAAAATTCATAAAAGAATAACGACATTTTACTTAGTAAAAAAAAAAAAAGATACTTTTGTTTAAGAAAAGGATATTTGAAGGTGAAGAAGAAAGTAAATTATACATAAATATATACAAGACTACCAAGTCCAACCATGCGATATATTTGTGTTGAATATTTTAATAAGTAATCAAAGCTAAATCGGATGGAACAATCAGTACATTTCAATTACTCACTGAGTAGAGTTGTGTTCCAATACCGCTGGGAAATTCATCTCGAGATTCAATATTAGTTAGATGATAAAGAGGTACTCGGAGCAAACAGAGCAATCAAACGGATATTAGTGCCCTTCCCCTCCCCCCTACTACTATCACACTTCGCTCCTTTCGAGTATCGATAGTAATCGATAGCTGATATCGGGGTGTCAGCTGTGGTAGTGTCTTCAGGGATCTCGTAATGGCTTCTTTGATCTCACTTTGTAATAACAGGCAGATATTTCAAGTAAATAATGATAAGCAATATAACGTGAAAATAAAGTAACATTCTGAAAAATGGTAAGAATGTCTATCTTCAAATATTTTTATTTTTATACCAGATCGGCCTGGTGGGCCTTACATGGTTGATATAACTTATATTATATATATTTTTTAACAGTTGATTATGAGGAGTATAGTCATGCAAATGACACCCCTAACTATATAAAATGTTCTTATTATAAGAAAAAAATAATAATAAGATAAATAGATAAGAATAATGCTTCTTAATAAAAGAGGAATGTAAAATTAATAACAAAATAAAATGATATTGGTACACTTAAATAAAACAAACAATTGTATTATAATAGTAAAAAGAAACAAGTTAATTTGAAAAAGGGAAAGGAGAAGAAAAGAGAGAAAAAAAATAATGAATGATAATAATAAGTAAATAGAGGTAGTGTGACTATGAATTAATTTTATATTTATTAAAAAATTATAAAAGAATGTCCTGCAGCAGTCTGGGCTTCAGTCTTCGGGTTGAGGTTGGGTTTCCCAGGTTGTAGTTCCTTGTTGTTTTTACTGTCGGCAACTGGGAGTGGAACTTCATGAACCGTTTTTTGATATAATCCTCTATTGACTCCATATTTAATTCGCCATGCAATTGGCTATTTCTTATGAAGCAAGGAGCATTAACTGCGTTTCTTAGGACTTTATTTTGAAAAGATTGTAGCTCCCCAGACTTCACAGCCGTACATCAGCAAGTAGCCTGAGGATTGTATTAAATATAAGAACAGTTGTTTCTGGTTTTAGTTTGGAATGTTTAGAATAGGATATAGCCTTGCTAACCTTGCATAAGTTTGGGTTAGTTTAAAAACATACTAAAACTACAGATATTAATATGCTAATTATAACCAGTTAGTAACGAATAAAGATCAGTAACATAAAATAAAAATCACATATCATTACAATCACATATAATTTTCTAGTCCTCCATTTTTAATAAAAACATTTATTTTTCTTATGTGTATACGTTATGCCACACCTATACTACTTTAGAGATATTTTCAGTTTCACAACCTATAATTTTTGAGGAAGATCATGTTCACCTGATGTTTTGCCATAATTCGTTATTTGACCTTGTAGGAACATAATTGTGTATATTACTTAAAAAATCGGATTCGAAATTTGTTATTTATAACCTTAAAACCTCTTACTATTTATTTAATATATAATGAGTAATATTAAAAGAGAAAAAACGGAAAATACCAAACCAACGTTTTTTCAAATTCTTTTTAATACTAGAAAACTACTAAGCTGTCAAATATATAT
>NW_027115723.1:235482-248806 GCF_000696795.3 Halyomorpha halys | reverse complement strand
TATATATATACAATTTTCTTGCTAATCTACATTTTCCTTATTTAGCTGTTTGATTTTTTTTTACCTGATCTTCTTCTGTTTTAATGATGCCTGAATTATTGGAATGTTGAGGTTGAAACGTAGATTTTTTAGGCTTAATAGAATCTTAGAATAATTTATTATTTTTTTCTCTTAAAAAAGTTTTTAACAGACAAACCGCTGAAACGGATGAGAATCTGCCGGAGACACTTCATGTCAGTTTTTTTAAATGTCCTCACGATTCTAGCAGTTTTCAGAATCAAAACTTTTAAATAGAAGTAGTAATTGTTAGTACGATTGTTTTAAAAAACATTTTCCGTCTTACATACTTCCTACTTTAAATAAATTTTAATTCCTATTTTACTAACGAAAATATACTTTTACGTTATGCTTTCTTCTTAAATAACATTTACATTAAAAACATTTACATTTGAGGCAACCTGTTTCCAGAAAATATACAATTTATTTTGACAGGAATATCATGTGTTTCCATCTGTCGTATAAATTTATTGAAATGTCCATGTAGGGTGTTGTGAAACTGTTTGTGAGTCGTATAAATGTCGTCCGTTACAGTCAGAATGCGTAGGTCAGTGTGAATGGTCTCGTTTGAAACGTAAAGTGGTGATTTCGTTGCCAGTCTTAAACATTTTGATTGAAAAATTTGTATTTTCTTAATCTGTGTCTTTTTAGCAGGTCCATAAATTTGGCAGGCGTAAGTCCATATGGGTTTTAGCTAGTAATTGTATATGTTAAGTTTCTGTCTGAGGGATAATTTAGAACGTACAGACGTACTACACAGGTAGTATAGAATATAATTGTCTCAGTAGGAAATTCAGCGTTTTACGTTTTGTCTTGACGTGTGGGCCCCATGTCAACCTTCTGTCGTAGGTAAGTCCTAAATAAGTTACTGTGTTACTTTGTGGTATAGGGTGATTGTCAATGTAAGCTGAAGGGCATGTTTTGTGTCGTGGAGTAAATGTGACTTGTGATTAATCTTAATTTTCCATCGTGTGCACCATGTCTCTATATTGTTTAGACTATGTTGTAGTGTTAGTGAGGTCTGTAAAGGATCTGTGTTTCTCGAAATGATAGCAGTGTCGTCTGCATACGTCGCAGTTAGTATGTTGTCGTTTGTGAATTTACTTACTTTAAACGTGTCGGTACAGAATTAGTTCTTTTAATATTTATTCATATTTTAATTTTTTTTTTAATTTTACTATCTGTAATTGATACCGAATTGAACTTTGGGGAACAGCAAAACCGTCGGACATCAAACGTATCCAATCCTGTCGATCAAAAATCCTTAGAACCATAGTTAATGCACTCTATTACGTTTCCAACAGATCACTACACCATGACCATCATATCCCTTTTGTCCTTCACCTCATACCAAACAAATTCTCAAAATTACATGTAAACCTTTCTTACCATCCTAATCCTTTGGTTCAATCCTTATCTAGTTCCACCCGTCCCTACAATCTACCTCGAAGGTTCAAACGGCAGTGGTGAAGAGACTTATTGTAAAATAAAAATGAACAATTGGAGTTCTAGCAATGGTCAGATTCTCTACTCAATTTGAGTGTTTGCGGCTTTAGCGCACTTGCTCAGCCTCCACTGGCTCACTACCAGTGATGCGGTGATAGCGATACGCTGGGATTTTATGAGCTCTGCTCTACCCCTTACACGTGGGGGATAGAGTGGGCTCAGGGATTATCAGGTCGATTGTGTAAATATTGTATAGAAGAGCGTAAATATGTCTAGAGATAACTTTATTTTTATTTTATTTTATTTTTTGCACATAGTTTGATTATGTTCATTTTCTTAATCCTTCTGTTTCTATATATTCTAAGGGAGATTTTATTCATTTTTATGTACTTTTTGTAAAAATGTATTTATTTTTTTTTCATTATTATTTTATTTTATTTTAGTATGAATGTGGTCATTCATCACTATTACCTATTGCCCACAACGGTGTGGAAGATTGTAATCTCTATCAATAAAGAAAGTTTATTGAAATTTGAAAAATAATCTGTAATTGGTTTTTGGCCAACATAACACGTAAAGTCATCTATATGTATTATATATTAGGTATATCGTATATAGTAATAATAATACATTAACTTTATGGAGCAATGGGCCGTCTAAAATTTCTCCATTGATATCTATCAGTTGAGAAATTTTTCACCTCCCTCTTCATTATTCTCTTCCACTTACTCCTGGGCCATCCTTGATTTCGATCACCCCGTGGATTCCAGCCAAGTGCATCTTTCTCTATACTATTTCTCTATATATCCATATTGCCTTAGAGTATGACCAATCCTCTTCAATCTCCTTTTTTTTTTTTTGTTTTAGTTCCTCTAATGGTTTAAGGTTAGTTATCTGTCTAAATTCTTTATTGAAAATTATTTCATGCCAGTGGATGCCATTTATTCTTCTTAAGCATATATTAACAACTTCTATTTCATATTTCTTTCAGTGATGTCCACGTTTCGGATGCAAACAAGAATTTTGCACGTTTGACTGAAATAGACTCGGGTTTGTATTCTATGAGATGATCTTGTTCTTCCAAACTTTGTACAACTGGACAAATGATCCGTTGTCTTTATATCCTCATCGGTTTCTCTTTCTTCACTGACTATATTTTCTTGATTTAGGAATGAATGTATTTATATTATGTAATTAGATAGGTTTATTTTGCTCCACCTGCAGTCCATCTTCGACTCTGCAGTTTATCCACACTTCCTTTGTTTTAACTGCGTTTAAGGACAGACCCACTTTTACTGATTCTTCTTACAATATTTTCAATCTGGATTCAATGTCTCGGAAGCGTTGTGCAAGAGACAAATCTCGTCAGCAAACGATAAGTCTTCTGATCGCTCAGTAATGCTCTATTGTATTTCCCATTTTCTATTTCTTATGGTTGTACGCATTACGTTACCCATTACAAATAAAATAGTATGGGAGACAAAACACATCCTTGGCGTACTCCAGCTGTGGTTTTAATTGTCCCAGATAATTTGACATTATATCAGATATAATTATTAACATTAATAATACAACGACAAAAGTGTGTATGTTTGTATTCACGCATTGAAACAACATACCTTTTAAAATATAAAGTGACTTTATTTCAATTAACCCCGACGGCAATTAAAAGGTAAAACGATTATTCTCAATAATGTTGTTTCTCATAAATGAAACTGGACCCGGGATTGGAGTTTGGGTTACTCTAATTGCGTCTTCCCCTTTCCACTAATTCTCCCTCCAATAATTATGCAATAATCTATAGGGCGATTGCCTATTAGTGGAAAAGAGAAGACTACCAAATGAAAATAAAAACACTTAACAATGAAGAGGAAGGTAATTATGAATGTAAAATAAGTAAAAATAATTATTTCAACATTTTTATTAAATATTCGAGTAGTGATTAGTAAACGTTTAAAAAAATAGATTTATAATATATTATTTAATAAATCTTCATTGTGACTAATTTAGCCAAATATTTGGATGAATTATTCTTATAAAAATTAAAAGTAATAGGGTGAAAAATCATAAATTTTGTTATTTGTGTATGAAATTTAAATAATAAATTATTATAATTAGCAGGAAATTACTAGTAAAGAGGAAAATCCCTTTTCCCAACTGGACCATTTTACTGTTAAGGATAATTAAATATTCGAATAATTTTCAATGGTCTGAAAGTTACAGCACTGATCTCACCAGTACAGAGGAAAATCACTTCAACCAACTGGAGAATTTTACAGTTAAGAATAAAGAAATATTCAATAATTTTCAGTGGTTTGAAAGTTACAGCACTGATCTTACCAGTAAAGAGGAAAATCCGTTTAACCAAATGGACAATTTAACAGTTAAGTATAATAAAATATTCGAATAATTTTGAATATTACAGTGAAAAATACAGCACTCATCTTGATGTGTTCAGTAAATATTCTAGTTTCAGAAACAAATTATGGTTTGATTCTATTACCTCTAAAACAATGTCCATAACCTTAAATTTTAAATCTAAATATACTAATAAAGATATATTACTTAATGGAATCGTACTTACATAGCAAGGAAGAGTCCTCTCATATATTCTTGCATGTCATCTTGCAAGTTGATTGCACATATCCCAACTCCTTGGAACTGGCCAATATATTTCTAAAAGAAAAAACAATGTTTTTTAGGATTTTAATAAAATATATCTATGAAAATTAACACTAAATATTAAAAAAAATTAAATGTTCTGCTTCTCTTATAATTTATTAAATAAATAAATGTGACAATAGAAAGGTTATATCATCAAACTAGAAAGCTAGTTCATTTCCGAAGCCTTAACTGTTAACTAAATACTTTTGAATTTGTTATTATTACAAATTCAAACGTATTTAGTGATAAATCTGAACTCAGCATACTGAATATTTAACTTTAGATTATAAAAATTTGAAATTAAGGCATATATATAATTTAATGAAGAACCATTTAATTATATATCTAACAGGGGTCAACATGAATTTTGTATCTGGATTCTAGATGATAATTTTTATTTTATTTTTTCAATTAATAAATATCAGAAAAATTGTTTTCATTAGATAAAGTTCCCTTTTGTAGAAACTAGGATGATATTTTCTCGTTTGTTCCTCGCTAATTCAATAACTACGCCTGACATAATTGCTTATAGTTTAGTTTTTAATTTCTTAAAATCTTCTACAATTTGAAAACGAATTCTGGACAAAAATATTGATAAAAATCCAAAACCAAAATTCAGAAGTAGAATCTAAGAGAAAAAAAAAGTAAGGTAGATATTAATCACTAAATTTAAAGCCGGAGGTATATAACACGAAAGAATAATTACAATTCAAACTTAAAGAACTGTCTGTGTTTTAGTTGTTAAATGTTATTGTAAATACCCGATATGAATTTTATATTTAAAAAAAAAAAAAATATATATGTTAGTAAATATAGAGTAATCATTTAATTGAAATAAATGAAAAATCAATAATTACAACTTTTTTTCTATTTTTTCTTCCTGAATTCCTCTTTCTTATTAATTATTGGTAAATACTTTTAATAATTCGCTGCTTTAAGAGACCCATTGAATCTAACGTTTCTTAATAACATAAATAAAAACTATTATTGAATTAAAAAGGAAATTAATTATCCAAGACAGTAATCTTTGGTCACATCAAAAATAAAATAATATCAGACTGAACGCACATTGACTATACCATTTGCTATCAGTCTCCAACTTAGCAGTGCGCGAACCATTGTTCTACTATATGGCAAAATCGTAAAAAGGACATCTAATAAATTATATGAAACTATACGGCTCCATAGGGACGCATAATTACCATTAAAAAAAAATTATTTTTAATATGGGTCATTTTCTGAAAACGTGTAGATCATATGGTACAAGAGCCGGGAAGAAAAAAAGGCAGTTATCTCATCCCAACTTTTGATTACTTTAATGAAAACTAGGTATAATTACTAGTTAAAATTGATGAGTCTGCCAAGTATAGGTAGGTGGAATAAAAAATGGCAGCTGTTTCAAAACCTTAAAAAAACATTAATTTTTCATTCGGTTAAAAACTACCAACAACACTAGGAAATCTAAGAGAACATCATTTAAATAAGAGTAAATTTTCTGAAATATTAGCCCTAAAAGAGCTATTTACGTCCAATAGTTCTCGAGATATAGCTTTTTAAAAAGCAAAATTTCTTAAAAATCTACTGAATGATCAGTAGTTAATTAATTTATATTGAGAAACCTATATCTCAGGAACTATGTGATGTGCAGATGTCTATTAGCACTCAAATTAAAGCTAGTTTAATGATAATAAAAGAAGTTTATATGACCTTTACCTTCGTAGGAATAGTGGTTTTCATGATATTTCCTAAAATAAATTGATTTATAGTTGTTCGGACAATAAGTTTGATTTATGAAAAACTTCATTTCAGAAACCATTGGTCGTACAGATGTTTGCTAGCGCTCAAATTAAAGCTAGTTAAATTTACTACAAAATAGTTAATTATGTTTATCTTTGTAGGAGTAGTAGTTTTTGTTATATTTGACCAAATAAACACACAAAATGTTAATTTCTAGTTGTTCGTATAAAATATTGGATTTTTGAATAAATGTATCTTTAGATCCATGAGTCGCACATATTTCATATTTATCCTTATATTTCGCCAACACTCAAAATAAAGGAAATTTAACTTACTATAAAGTAGTTAATGACACTTATCTTCTTAGGGGTAGTAATTTTTATGATATTCACATATATTCATAAATTTGGCAAATGAAAATTTGTCTGAACAACTATAAATCAATTTATTTTAGCGAATTTCATGTAAACTATTAATCCTACGAAGATAAACAAAATAAACTACTTTGTAGCTCATTAAACTAGCTTTACTTTGAGTGCTAAAAGACATCTATACGTCAAATGGTTTTTGAGATATAAATTTTTCAAAATAAATTCACTAACTACTGATCTTTCAGTAGGTCCCATACAACAAATTTTTATGAAATTTTCTTTTTAAAAAGCTATATCTCGAAAACTATTTAACGTAAATAACTCTATTAGAGCTCGTATTTTAGCAAATGTATTATAGCAAATTCATGTTATAGCAAACTCTTCTTTAAATGACGTTCTCTTAGATTTTCTTGTGTTGTTCCTACTTTTTAAGATATAGAGCTCCGAATGAAAAATTAGTTTTTTTTATCGCTTCAAATAGCCGACATTTTTTATTCCCCCTACGTATACTTGGCAGACTCATAAATTTTGACTATTAATTATACATATCTTTCATTAAAGTAATCAAAAATTGGAGTGAGATAACTGCCTTTTTTCCCCTCTTGGGCTCTTGTACTAATACGTCTCGCCTATTTTCAACCACTCACGGGAGCATCAGTCATTGGAAAAAAAAATAAGAACTATTCCACTCCTTCAGTTCTACTATAAATTAGTAAAATAAGCGATATTTTTTTATAAAATAGATTCATAAATAGTAAATAAAAAATTAAAGAACACCTTTTTTTTTACTACCTCACTATGTCCAACCCCCGAGATAAGACACTCTAAAAATTAGTTTGCGATCAACAATTGATTGATTGTTTCTGTTCTGATTAACTGATCTAGTCAGTTATTACATGAGGAATCAATTAAAAAATATGTCTCATTATTTATAATAGGCAGTAAAAAGAAATAAAATTAAAACTGCATGTCCAAACGTTTTTCCTTCACTCATAAATTTTAATGTTTTCTATATTAATAAAAAAAAATACTTCATTATTCAAAAAAATTTTAAGGAAAAAATAACGCTCTATTAAGATAATATACTTCACATTTTAAAATTCTTCTGAACAAAAAAAAAACAATATTTCAAGTACAATAATAGGGAAGTCCTAGCTTTAACTTAGCTCGTTTTTAAATGAGGAGAAGTTGGCTGGAGTTGTAGTAATTGAAAAACACAAATAAGTAAAAACTTATTAATTAGGGCCAACGTTTCGGCGACAATTTTAGACCCTCATCAGGGCTAAGAACAAAAAAACAACCAACATATTCTTTTACCGGTAGCCCCTTCTTCCATTTCAATGTATTTTTAACTCTGAAATCGGCCCCTCTCGCGCCACTGCACTTGTATGTTCTTCACGTTTTATTTCTTTTTTTCTTCTTTCTTTGTAAATCGTTTATCCTTTCTTTACCTTTTTTTTAATCTTTCTTTTTTACCCACGTTACTAAGTTATGTTCACCACATCTTATAATTGTCGTATTTACTATATTATATTATATTTTCTTATATATGTTATTTTTTTTTTCTCATTTTTTTCATAAATTTAAATTTATATGATTATCTTTATCTTCATCTTTTTTTTCTACACATATTTAATAACTATATTTTCTCATTCATATTCATATTTCTTTTATCCTTATAGCTTGTATAACTTTGTATTTTATTTCATTGATCCTTTTACTTTAATTAAATATTTAACTCATAAAGTATATGTAATTCATTCTTAATTTTTCAAAACATTAATTTTAAATAAATTAAATTTTTGAGATTTTCATATGCATGTTATCTATTATTTTTATTTTTTGTTATTTTTCTTAATTTTAATATTACTTCTTCTCATATAGCTTTTATCTTCATATAATATTTACAATTAGACTATAAATTTTCTTTCAACACTATTTATGTATCCATGTTGTTGGTCATTTTATAACCATTCTGTAATTCCTTTTTATCTGTACTTTTTGCTCTCAGCTCTGATGAAGGCTTGAAATTCTTGCCGAAACGTAGGTATTCCTAAATACATTTTTACTTATTGTATAAATGTTCTTTACTAACTGCAACCCGAACCATCTTCTTCTCATTTATATACACCTAAGGTCAGCCATCAAATCATCATTATAAGTCCTATTTAGTTTTAGTAAACACGCTTTAGGACGAAGCAGGATCCTACAGGTCATAGGTCTGGGTTGTTTTTCTCAGGGATAAAAATAAAACTGGTTTTAAACTTTGTTTTAAGTTCTACATATAAAAAGTTAATAAAAACAATAACATCATTAATTAGAATATATTTTATATCACAAAATATAAGAAAAGAATATATTTTATATCACAAAATATAAGAAAACATTCAAACAGATTTATTTGATTTTTAATTTATTCATTAGAATATAAATGCTAACTGAATCTTTAGAATAATCTAAAAGAGTGATTTTCTTCATCAAGAAAAGGAATGAAAATAAAATATTTAAAAAAAACTATGAAATAGAAACAAATTATTATTCGTCTAAGTAAATAAATTAGAACATTAAAGATTATAATATTAGTTTTCGTGATACTCCCTACAAAAATAGGATTCCAGATTGTGAATTATAGATTTGATCGATACAAGTTCCTTATTCAGAACGGTTTATTACTAAATTAGTTTCAAACTCTTCAATAAAAAATTGATGGCTTCTGAGAAAATATGATAGTTTCAGAAAAATCTATTATATTTATCTACGAAACATAAAAAAAAATTAAATTTCACATTTTACTTGGTCGATAGTTGACTAATTAAATCTGCGCCTGTACAGAAAATAAAAAAGAATAATCACTAATTTAACTCTCACTAAATTATTAATTACTATATTTATATTATTTTTTTAAAAATATTATTTACTTACTATATGCCGCTTTTAAACTGTAATAATTTGGTGTTCCTAAACTCAGATATTTACGTTTGTATTAAAAATCACTTCTTTTTTTTTAATTTGGCTAACCTTTTTTTTTTTTTTTTTTTGTTTTCATGATAAAAAAAAATTAAATTTATACAAGTTGATGTTTATTGATTCAATGTTACTGAAAGTTACAGATATAAATATTATATAGTTACACTATACTCCTTTGAAGGGCAATATATTGATGAAATTTGTTATTGAATCAGCAATATAGATGGTAAAGAGGGTTTTAGATAAAAATTTTGATTTAACCATTGAAATATTTAATAATTAAAAAAATAATTGTGTTAACAACAATTAATTTGCTAATAGTAGAAAGAGGTAGTTAGCTTCCTCCCTGAAATTAAAACCTGGAAAATCAATTAGGGATAAAGCATAATGTAGACATTACTTAAGGACATTGCCCATAGATGTTCCATCACGCTGGCTTGATTACATTACTAAAGCATGTTCCACCTCACGATGATAGATAACCTAATTATGTAATCATTTTTAATTTTGGTAATATCAAATAATGCTTTTTTATTTGATGGTATTTTAATATGATTCGACACCGTAGACTGGTAATAACATACAATAAATATAATACCCAACGATATATAATTCTAAAACTTGTCTCTAAAAGCATTATTGTCTAATACAACTGAACGTTAAGAATAACGAACATTTTCATTTTTTTTAATTAAAAAATCATTTGTCTATCCTATTTATTTTACCGTTTCAATTCTAAACGATATTTTCTTAGAACTATTATTATTTTAGTCTAAAGTCTAGTAAATGAAATATTTCAAGTACGATTCCTTTTTTTTTTTCTATTTTTATTCTCTTGTTTCGTAAATGTACGAAAAAAAAAATTAAGAGGCTTTTTGCAGTAATTTAGGTTGGTTACATAAAAATTGTTAAAGCTGTATATATTACAGTATAAATTAGAAATTCAGTAAATCATAAGTTTACTGTCAAAAATAAAAGTATGGTAAGTAATAAATATAATAAATAAACAAAAAATCAAAATAAATAATGACAATTAAGATGTGTTGTTGTTTATCTGATAGATGTTTAAGCCACAGAAACATTACCGCCACTGAAATATTACTATCATTATTTTTCTTTATTTTAATTATTTACAATTGAGCATTGAAATAATAAAATAAATAATGTGCTTTGTGTCTACTCAAACGACTTTCTTACCGCTCTGGCTATAAAGTCCATTACAAAACGTTTTTCTTTTCAATTTACTTTTGTTTCAATTGGGTTTATTAGTCAATTTAAACGTATTTCCAATGAGCACCTAGAATGATCTAGAAGATTTATAGTTTGGGAGAAACTAATAAAAAATGAAATACCAAGAGAATCTGCACAAGACAATCTAAATATAATTTTAAAAGCATTGGTAAAACGTTCAATACGCCAATGATGGGCCGATAAAGAGGATTTACTTTTTATTTCTGAATAAAATTTAATTAACTTTTAATTATTTCTATTTACACACAATGTACTATAAAATGTAAATAGGAATAATTAAATATGATATTAAGTAGGTACTCACTGAGTTATGTTTTTTTTTTTTTCTATTGCATATGGTTTTCGGGAAGGCAAAACAATAAAATAAATAAATAATAAAACGCTTTACCTTTCCCAAAATTTTTGTTGGTTATTTGATTTTTGTTTCTGTGGATCATGAAAAAAAATATTGTTGCTTTGCATGAATACTGTAGCATCTAACATTTTTTTTTTTTGAATGAGGCATTCCATGGATTAATTATATTATATTAATTGGATTCGTAATAGCTCTAGGAAAGTCTCTAGGCCAACATCAGTAAAGAAATAAATCGCTATCTAAAGTACTATTTAGGGAATACGTACAATGCTAATTTTTTTATCTGATATATTACTATTCAAGGAAAGCAGTTATATAACCCTTGAAATCTGCTTCATATTGAATCAGCAGAAGTATGTTTTTATTTTAATATTTCTAGTCTTTTTTTTTCTCTCTTTTATAGTATTGATTAATTTTTTCTTTATTTTATAACATTGATTTTCATTTTCCAGTCGTATTCTCAGCTTTATTTTTAGAGTATTTTTGCATTAACAATTTTAAGACAATAATCACCAACAAAGTGACTTAGTAAACACGATGATTATTGTTATTAATTCCTGCTTTAATACTTTTAGCTTCAAAAATTAATAATAATTTTATAATTATCAGTGATATTTTAAAATGAACAGTAAAATAACTACAAAGGAAATTAGAACTGTATCTCAGGGACTGCTAAATGTACAGATGTATATTAGCTGTAAAATCGAAATTAGGTAAATATATTTTATATACTTCTACTCGTTTCAATTTCCACAAATTATGCCAAAATAAATTTACAACATGTTTATTGATTTGGAACATATATATAGTTTAGCAGGCCTAATATCTCTGCAGCAGCAGCCGAGGAGGAAACATTGTAGAATACTTCCCTTTTGTTGGTCTGTGCTGGTGGTTTGTGCGTTGCAGGCGATTAGCACCCAGATCCTGTGACAACTCTAGCGGAAGCTCTCTTCTGGACTTTACAGGTACATCTAATTTATTTAAAGTGTTAAAATGTGACCGGTAAAACTATTAAAAACTAAATATTAATTGTAGTAGTGATTGTGTTGTGAGAAACAATTAACTTTAATTATCTATTAGCTTTCTATAAATTATAAACTAAAAGTGTTAGTGATAATTTTCACTCATTAATATGGTAGGCTCTTCGCCTAATAGCCCTTCCGATCAAAGTGACTCATCCGAAGATGAACACATGACAGTCGATAATGAACCAATTACAGCTCCTCTTGAGGACCCACGGCTACTGAAGCGGAATCGATCAGAAAGTGATGGTAACAACAGTGACGGTACCTGGACTACAGTAGCGAAAAAACAAGCCTTTAGACGCAGAGAACTACCTGTCTCCTACATTCCTATCTCTGAGAGATACAAGGGTGTCAATCCTTCCCAGGATCTGGATGCAGGATCTGAGACTGTTCCTCGAGCTCCTCTAGCTGCCACTTCAGCACCTAAGAGGCCACCACCAATAATAATATCCCCTGCCGTCTCACAGACGTCAGTCAAGGAGATGCTTCTTAGTATAAATGTGAAACAATTTTGGACAAACTCCTCACAGGACCAAACACGAATCTACTTGCAAACGGCGACTGACCATAAGGCCACACTTGAGCTGTTAAATCAGCACAAAGAGGTGCAATACCACACATTTGCGCCCCGTGGAACGAAGCGCTCGAGAAAATTTGTCCTCTATGGGTTTGAGGTGGATCATCCCATTGAGGATATAATTGAAGAATTACGACGTCACCTGCCGGGATTCAAAATGGCCCGCCGGCTTACAAAGATGCATGAAGACGGTCTGAGATATAATACGGATATGATTCAGGTAATTACTGACCACACGGTCAACCTCACAACCTTTCAATTGATCCCGGTTATCGACTACGTACGCTACAGGGTTAGCATCTTTAAAGAAGATGGGTGTCCTGAACAGTGCAGACAGTGCCAGCGGTATGGTCACACCATGGCTTATTGTGGCAGACATTGTGTGTGCCCACAGTGTGGGGGTCCTCACCTTCTCAACGAATGTTCGGCGAGGGGACTACCTCAGTGTGTAGTATGTAATGGTAAGGTTGGCCACACAGCCACATCTAAAGAATGTCCTGTTCGTCAGGAGTTTCTAAAGAAGAGCCGGGCCAAGAGAGAACAGGCTCTACAGGCACCAGCAACTACACCAGTGCCACTCAGGGTGCCCAGTAAAATAGTCAGGAATGGATTATCCTACTCAGAATTGATGGGAGGATCGCCGCCAGAGATATCTCATCAGCAACTCCCACCACAGCCTCAGCCTGCCTCGACGACTGCATCTCCCTCCAACAGTGCCATCGAACAATTATGCTCACGCATGGATCAGATGTTGAGTATGGTCACCACGCTTCTCGATATGATGGGTAGGATATTGGACCGCCAATATGCCTAATCACATGATTGTGAATTATAACATCAGAGGTCTCTCTTCGAAGCAGGCTGAGATTGAGAT
>NW_027115723.1:212360-232562 GCF_000696795.3 Halyomorpha halys | reverse complement strand
AACAACCTTCAATGGACACTTCACCTAACCTTATAATGCCAAAAGGCAATCCAAGTTATCATCACCCAGATATACATATAGCATACCTCCTATATTTATGTACCAGATATTCAATAACATCATTATAGGAGGGTATGAAAAAAAAAAAAAAAAAAATTGATTTGGAAAAAAAGGGATTTGTTATTTGATAAACTGTATCTCGGGAACTATTGAACGTTAAGAGCACTCTTTATTCAAGGGCTTCAATTTAATACCTTTTTTTATGGTTTTGTATTTTTTATTTATTTTTTTACAGTGCGGTTTATAGATTTCAAGATACTGAGAAATGAGTAAAAAATGAGCCAAACTTTGTACTATTGTGTTTTTCGGACACATTCTTGTTACTTTTTGAAACAAATATATTTTTTTTTCAAAATGTTAATTATTTTCAGTAAATCAATAATATACATTTTTAAAATGATTTAAAAAAAAATCTTGACCCATGAAACTTATTAGCCACGCATAGATTTGTGTAAACTGTTAGTGAGACAAAAACAGACAAAAAACTCCAAAAATTTCCATCTTACACCCATTATTTCCTTTTATCTCCTCTGCTAAGAGTTTTCATATTTTATTGAAAACATGAACAATATGGTTAGAAAAAAACTAACCTTTGGTTTGAAGTTTTTAATGGAGAACAAATTAGTTCATGAATAAATAAAAAAAATTGAAAAATACTCTAAACCGGAAATTCTGTAAGTTACAAGCTGCGATTTGAACAACAAATAGAACGTACAAGAGCAGAGAAAGGTGAGCTATGAATATCAGAGATGTTATCATCCCAAGGCAGTCTTGTTATTCATGGAAGTTAGATCTCTTTCAGACATCTATTTGCATTACATGAAGACTTTGTCAGCACCTCCCTTGCAAATATTTATTCCGGCGAATATGAAATTATTCTTTTTTTTTTAAATATTTAAACATACTTACTAAGCAACTCCCGCCTACAATGCAGTATAAATATATTCCTGTTCTGACCTTTAGCCTCTACTTTAATGAAAACCTAAGCATATTAAAATTTAGTAACATTAATTATAATTTATCTGTTTTACAATGGATGCATTCAAGGAATAAATGTTTATTCATACCTAATGTTAATTCTATGCCCAATGTAAATCTGTTCATATATAACTCAATACTACTAGCAAAGATAAAAAAAGAAAAGATAAAAACATTTTATATAAAACCAATTCAAAGGAGTTTGATGAAGATATAATATAAAGTCAAGTCTAGCCATTCTATGATTTGATTATCATGATATGCTTACATTTGATCATAAATGTATATACAGTTTAGCAGTGTCTCCCCTCTTTCCGTCCATCGTTTCCTCCGTCCCTCCTTTCCTACCTCAGTGACTCCTAGGTAAGAGTCCTTCAGTAAGTCCCTGAGCAGAGCGTTCGCGGAAGGGGTATCCTCTTGAGTTGTACTGGGTGGGTGTCGATAATATTTCATCCTGAGTTACACCTTTCCTTTCCCAAGAATCTCCTGGATTATGCGTTTCATACCTCATCAGAAATATTTGTGCCGTAATGCTTGTAACGTCTCGCTTAGCCCACGAGTATTGGTTTATCCTTGGTAATAGTTCAGGGTCACCGCCTTTTTAAGTTTCGTGTCTCGCGGGTCTCTACCATCGACGTGCATAGAATAAAGATCAATCCGACATGTAAATGGTGGATCTTTGGATACGCCTTTCAGCGGGTCCCAAAGATCTACTAACACCGGTTTGTGCTCAGATCGTCGTTATGAAACTACCGCCATACTTGCTATGTCCCACTTTCAGCAAACCCGCTCTTGTCTTCAATGAAATTCTTGTCCTCAAGAACTTGCATTTTCGTTAGAAACTGCTTTACCTCTTCAAACGTTTTCTCTTGATCGTTTTCTACTGCATTTATCATGATGGATCCAATTCTAATATTAGAGAGCCGATTACGAATCTTTATCCTTCTCCCGATCCCGCCTTCTCTAATAGATCATAATCAATGGTCATGATAATCCCTCAGCATCTTACTCACTAAATGAATTGTTTAATTACTCCGTCTAAGTCCCCTCTTACCCAGTTGTATCACAACCTTCCTCCAGTTCTTCGCCTACATGCACTTCATTTGCTCGCCTCCGTTCCTTTGTTCTTCCACTTACTCTTCCGTTCCTTACACTTCTGAAAACTCACTTGACAATCCGATTTGTCTGCCGAAAGTATTTATGTGTGGAGAAAAAGCCATGGGAAAAGACTTGTGAATTGACCTCTATTGGCTCGCCCTGGTCAGTACCCCTTCTTCGATATAAGTATCGGCACTGACTAGCAATGAATTCCCTAATTCGAATCAACTGGTGAGGGAACATTGAGCTACTAGCTGTCTTACAGTATTCCTGCCGTAGGTTTGACTTCTTTTTTTCCTGATTCTTCCCTCTGTTTTTCTCGTCCACTCTTTCTCATTAAACTAAAGAGAAAAAGATATAAGAAAGAACACTCACGGATTCAAGACTTCAAGATTTCCTTATTAATTCCTGTCCCTCTATGTATATACGCTCTATCAGCTGACGTGGCACTCGGTCAGCTGATATGGCCATGATATGTTATATACTAATTGTAAATAAGTGACGGCGAAATGTAAAACTATTGTTGTGAAAATGTAATATCGTAATAAATCATTATGTTATTATTCAATAATGTATTAAAACAATCAATGATTGCAATAAAAATCCTAACGTGGTAGAAAGACCCTGAAACATTAATTGCTTCAACTAATTTGAATTATCTTACAAGTGATAGTTTTCCATTTCACCATTATCTACTTGTTTTAAACCAAATCTAGAGAATAATACACATTTAAAAACGAACATATATATTTTTTAAAAAACGTATATTTCATTTAAAAGGTAGTTCATGAAGTATACTTGAAGCACTGAAGAACATTTTTTCTTTAGGTTCATCAATAAAACTACAGTTCAGGGTGTTGCTCAATGTTCCCTAGCAGAAAATTTCCAACCGACCTTTGATTGGAATTGGGGTTAGGAAAAACCACAATTGCCACCCGTCAGGAGGGAAACCCAAGGGATGGGTCAGAGTTTTTTTTTCCTGGTTAAACAATGGGTTTTTTTTATTTCTTTGTTTTAAAATTCTAACCATTGGAAAGATTTCAGCTTGAAATCGAAGTAAAAAATCGAGAGCTTGATATTCTTGTTTAACTGATGAGTTGTTGACAAGGAGAACCAGCACGAATTATATTTTTGTTTACTAAGATCGAAAAAGAAATATTATCATACGAAATTGTTGTTATATATATTTGCCTTCAGTGGCTTGTGTTAATTTTCTCATTCTTAGGACTTAGTTAGTTGGATTCGTCAACAATCATAAATTTGTTCATGAAAAATTCCTTTCTATTTTTCTTATTAATATTTCAATTTTCATTTGTAATATAAGTACTATGTCAGCTTATTGACAAGAGAATCGGTTAGGTATAATTTAAAATATTTATTGAAATTTTGTTTAGCAGTTTTTAGTATTTAGTAAATTCATGGATGACCAGTAGGGCTATAGCTTTAGTTTTAATTGGACGGAACTAACTCATAATGTTAATTAAAATACTGGCATGTAAATTAGCAGCATGTTAATTAACATGTCTGAGAGCTGCAAATTAAAGTCAGTTGGTTCTGAGAGATGAATTAGGTAATTTCTGGGCCTAAAACTAAGTTGAACATGGTCACTTACTCTGCCCAGAACCATACTACTGTAGAGTTCTTGCTTAGTAATTCATTAATTCAAATTCATTATCAAGCGGTCTGTCTACTGATCGCAGCGCGTTGTAATAATTATTTTTGCGTCAGCAAAATTTTAAAAACAAAACTATCGCTAAGGTTTCTCTCGAATACATCGTCAATTGCCAAGATTCTAGGTTCTAGAGAAAAAAATTAATTAAAATTTATAAGATTGAAATTTTACGAAATAAAAGAAATTTTTGATATTTTCGCTTTAATATATTCACATTATTTGGCTAAACTAAAATAAAATTCTAATATTATGCCCTCCATTTATCCTTTTATCGCTTAGTATTTTATACGCTATATTTTAATAGCATAAGTCAACATAATGTCAATATTTATAAGAAGGATAAAAATGTTTGAAAACAAAAAATTTAAAATTCTACTTTTATAGAGATGGATCATTGGACGATCAGTATCTTCATGCATTTATGATATTATTTTTTATCTTAAATCACATTCCCTGGTTGCAGAACATTGTTTACGATTGTGAATTAAATAAATAAAGTAAAAAAAAAATCAAATTATTTTAAACTGATGGAGAATTAAAAATATTTACTCAAGATAATAATTTATGTCTTGGCCAAATAATTGCAATAATTGAACTCAAGCTTATTTAATTTGTATACAAAGTGGAATAAATTTAGGTAAATGTCTACTTTTAGAAAATGATCACCATACAGGAATATTTATTATTAAATCCATAAAAATAGCTTGTATACTGCATATTATGATTATAAAGGGGGCCTCCCGTAGTTCAGTGGTTACACAGTCTTACCAAGTTGATGTCTTATTGGTGGTGCCGTTTCGAATCCGGCCTGGGGCGTTGACTTTTTTCATTGAGTGGCGGTCCCACAAAATGAAGAACTTTGGACCTTGGTTGGCCATGGGTAAGGCAATATAGGACCTACAATAGGAGTCTTGGCTAAAATAATTATGATTATAAGGAATAAAAACTAAGGAATTTGTAGAACAGTACAGCCTTACAGAAAAAGAGGCAACGATTCATTGGTCGTTTTAGAAACAGCAATACTTGACCTAGTAAATTCCAGTGTTTATCTATTGTTAGATAAAAATTGCATTATAATATTAAATTGAAAGTCATTTATTTATTAAAACAATAATAAAAGTTCACACTCAAATTTAATTTTTGCAATTTTCGAATTTAGAAGGGAAAAAAGTTGTAACATCTTTAGAGAATCTCGGCTATTCGCAGCTACAGACATTTTTAACGCTTTTAGGTCGCTGCGTGAGAATTTTTCTCACGTTTATTGTTTTTCATGCCCGGGAGATGCTAGAGCTAGACTGTAGTTCCAATCTTCCTGGAATCTGTAGTTCACAGTTTTTTCCTTCTATACCTCGCTCCCTCCACCATTTTAGCAGCTCTTAAGCGTCCAGCCCTCTTTTCCCTGATAATATACATTCCTCATGAGACATTCTCTCATATGCGACTGAGGCTGCTATAAAAATATTCAAGTTGTGAAGATTTATCTTACGTGTGTCAAGTGTATTTAATCTATAAAAATGTTTTTTTCTCAAGGGAAAAAAATAGTAGAACTAGGGAAACGTAAATTTGAAGAGGCAGAAACTTCATTAGGTACGTTTTATACATTATGAATTATATTTCGACACCGTGAGTGTATATTATGGTGGTCCTTATAACAAAAATTTGTCTTTTCATGTTTTCACTTCATCGCTGAGCCGTATGAATACAATTTTTTGAAAATGTCTGGGTCATATTCAGGCATTCTAATATCTGACCTTTTTTTTTCTTTTTTGGTTGGCCGCTACATTTTTCCCTTATGAATATAGGAGGAATAAATAATTTATTACGCAAACACCGGCCATAAATTGGAGATGAAAGGTTACCTAAAATCACTAGTGTTAGACCTCATGAAATCTTACCAAATTACAAGATATATGGTTCAAAATTCATATCTTGACCTTAAACTATCAATCAAGAGAATTGAAGAAATGGACGACCTTGAACAGCTCCAAATTCCACTATTACGGAGGGATTTTCTGAATTCTGATCCAGGAGAGCGAATGCAAAAAGAATTGCTACCAGTGTAAAAGGCCGATATCTGCCAGTCATGGTGTTCACTTGCCCAGTTGTGCAAAAGATTTCAACTGATTTTTTTTTTAAATTAGTGTTATACAATACCATACCATAATGCAAATATTGTTGGTTATTTGATGTTTATTACTATTTGTTTTTGAACTTGAATTTTTTAAAACTAGTTTGCTCTTTTATGAAAATTGATTTTTGTATCCTTTTTTTTTTGTTATGCTTAAATAAACCTAATCTAAATTAAAATTTTGTATTTTAACAAATGCGCCCAAGAGCTTTAAATAAGAAATGTAAGATGAAGTCTCACGCGCGGCCATCCATGTTAAAATCGACCTAGCAACCGAGGAGGTGTTAACATCTATAAGCCCATGTGCAGTAAATACGACATGTGTGATATTGAATGAAACCTACGAAATTTTATTGTATACTTATATTTTGAGGACGACTGTATTATTTGGGTGTGGGAGGTTTTAGCAAGGGCCCACAATAGCATCCCGGGCATATTTATTTTTAAAAAAATAACAGCATAATATGAATTTCGTTTTTTAATTAATGATTATTCTGTGCGACCATTGTATAATTTAAGCGATCATTTCACACTACTTCTTTTATTAATTAAACAGTAAATCTCCTAGAAAGTGCTTTGTTCAGAAAAAATGTGAAAACATATTACAAATATATTGTATAAATTGACTAACAAAGAAAATGTACGTTTGGGAGAATATATTTATATTAATACATTATAATGAAATATGTCAGTATTTGCCCCTTCAAGTTTATGGCCAATAAACCCGCTATCCCGTTCGCAAATGCGGTACTGTATTTGTAAATATTGAAGACTCAAATCTAACGCCACATATATGTTATACATTTGATGTTAAAAGACAGTGGGGAATCTTATACATTCTGAAAAGGCGTAGTTAAACAATAAAAACGATAACTAGAAGCTCTGAACGTAAAAGAGTTCAAATTTATGCGTTGTAAAGTTTCTTTCGTAATTACTTACAATTTCTGAAGTTAAGTAATTTTACCACCTATTTGTCATAACTTTTCGGATGCTGTCATCCTCAAGTACTATTCGGAAAAACTCTACAGTTATATCTTTTAACAACTCAAATCATATCTCAAGTTTAGAATAATTCAGTCCATTGAATTATTTAAATTAAATTTACTCCTATTAGTATTCATACTAAACTTAGAACGACATTCAATTAAACATACTTTTAATCTATAAGGCTATTCAATCCTTCTTTGATTTGTATAAATTCAATTTTCAAATTATGTTTTAATAATTATTACATCAAATTGTTTATCGAGTACTATTAGGTATTAAAAGTTTTTTTCACTCACTTATTATTTCGTTTTTATAGTTACCTTGAACGTTCCCATCAAATGTTCTAAAACAATGAACTACGGAAATCCAAAAATACAATAAAAATACTTTGCCCCCCCCAAAAAAAAAATTGTTTGTCATAATTCCTTGTAATTCTAATAATAGTAGTAGACAATTATATTTTATAATTTTACCTTCAAATGCTATTATTAGTAATTACCTCAAATTTTTTAAAACAAATTATTTTGTTTTCTTTTTTTAACAGATAGTGAAAAAAAATATTGGAGTTGCAGATTTTTAATTGGAATTTATTCTGAAAAACATACAGTGATAAAGAAAGAAAAAGAGAACCTCCACGTGTCTGAACAAAAATATTCTGTATAAAAAGTTTACATTTTCTTCGTTAATTCTTCGTTTTTATGATTTTTTATATCAAAACTATGTCTTACAACTTTTTCTTGGAAGGTTAGAGAAAAAAAACTAAATTGGAAGCATTTTTCTTTTGATAATAGTTTTAATTTTTTTTTTCTAGACTCTCATTTTTTCTTTCTTTTTGTTTTCTATTTATCAGTGATATCAAAGACGGTAGATAATTTAATATAAAGATGGTAGATAACAGAAAATTACGTGCGTCGCTCTTACCTGCAATGCAACCCGTTTTCTGATGAAACACAGGTTGGAAAACTTCCACCACTACCGACCACCGCATTGGTGGCAGCGCATGATGAATGATGAAAATGATGAAAATTTGTACATTGATTTCAAAGGCCCTGCGGTAATTCGGAATCAGAAAAGTTCACGAAAAGATGAGCGGTTAAATCATTTTCTTAAGAGATGCGACCGACTTACAGCCAAAATACAGAAGCAAGAGTAGCGAAAGACTTACTGAATGTAGGACATGTGGGTTCGCTAAAACGAGCTTTGGTGTAAAGGATCAAGAAGAATATCTTGCAAGCTAATGGAGATAACCCAGGGCCCATAGTCAATGAAATGTTAAAGAAAGCCTTCGGAGGTGACAGATGTACAATGGAAGAAGACAGAAAATTTTTAAGGTAGATGATAAAACCTCGGCAGTCTAGCGGGCAGTATACCGGAGTTCTTCTTACTAACTAGATAGAATCCTTCACTTGGAGAGGATAAAGGTTGATCACTCTTATTGATTTGTTCAGCAAGTCCGGAATGTGTTATTAGGTTTAGTACAGATGTGCAGAGGTTATAATGGTAATGATGCTTTGGAGATGTTTTCAATTTTATGGTGTTCCATATCACTTTGCATCAGATTCATTTAGGTAACTCAATAATGCTATAATGCTAGCATTAGGGCGGGAATGAAAGCATTGAGAGAGCACGGAAACAAGCATAGCATAGCACACTACCTAATCACCAGAGGGTATGCAGGGAAATGCTTGGAACCAGACTTTACAATGTGCATAACAATTGCGGCATATAACCATTCAATCCAGTAACGGGCTTTCACCGTTAGAAATTTCGGGCATTGCGCACATTAAAAGGACTATAGTGGACTGTAAACGAGGACATAATACGGATATACCGTAACTTAAGTTATAAACGGAGTTATGAGTTACATCGTTATAAAAGGCCCATTTAGGTTGATAGTAATTCGGAATCACAATGTTGTTACTATAGAGAATCTTCACGAGCCAAAGAAAAGGAGAATTAAAGCTCCCAGTGACAGAACCGTGAGCTGGAGTGTGCTCAGCTCAGCACACAGTTATAGGACCTCTTTCCATTTTATTTGGGTTCATCCTTGAATCTGAAGAAGTAGTCTTGCTGCTAATTGTTTTGTAATATTAATTTAAACTGGTACGATAAGGGTTGGGAGGAATTATGGTCTGATGTTAGGTATAGAGTATGATGTTAGCTGGCCGAGTGCTATATCAGGTAATTGAGGAATATATATGTACATAAGTGGATGAATGTCGCCCATAAATCAATCTTAATTTCGTATTCAGAGTGTGTTCTTTCGTTACCCAACTTGTTTTATTTTATAATTTTCTTCCCGCTGCCACGTAACTTATTCATATAGTTCATTCATATGTGTATACTGATTTCACTATATTTATGACTATATATCATTCAAATCTTCTCTTAATAATATTACTTAATATCTCTTATATATAATATAATTAATCTCTTAATAATTAATATCTCCTAATAACATATGTTAACAGTAGACGATGCCAATTTAGGCTAAGAGAAAAGTTAACAACGTAAACGTTAAATAATATAATAAGGCGGTATGGGACTGATGATAGTTTGATTCTATCTAAGGTAAAAGTACTGAACTAATCAATAGGGTTTCAACTGAGAGCCTTTCGAATAATTTATTAGTTTTCCTATCAGAGCCCCGACAACTGGCATACTGTCTTCTTAACTGAGCTAACATTAACAGAAAAAAGTAATTAAATATGTATAAAGTAGAATTCAGAATACAAGAGGATAATTAAAATGTTAAGGAAACTAAAAGGAATGTAATTCTGCCGAATTACAGCCATTGAAGTGCACAAATAATGAAAAACCGACAAAAACTGGAATATGCATATTTTCATATATTATTTTTCACTCTATAGTAACATTAATAAACTATTTAATAACATTAATTTTTAAAAAAATATTTTATACTACCGCAGTTTTAAAATATGGCTTTTTTTTCATACCCTCCTGTGAAGATTTTAGTGGGTATTTGGTACGTACATATAGGAGGTATGCTATATGTATAGCTAGGTGTGAAGGATACCTTGGATTGCTCTTTGGCATTTTTTTTTAAAATAAAAAAATATGCCTTTCTAAAATCCGATTTAAACCAATAATTAGTATAATTATCTCTTCGGGAAGAGGTTGAAATTAATTTTGTCCATTATCATCGCTTTAATATACAAATACAGCATTTATTATTATAATTTTACTATAGTTTGATTATGTTCATTTTCTTTATCCTTCTTGTTTGTATATGTTTTAAGAGAGATTTTATTTATTTGTATGTAATTTTTTTTTCTTTTCTATTTATTTTTCATTCTTATTTTATTTTATTTTAGTATGAATGTGATCATTGATCACTATTACCTATTGCCCACAACGGTGTAGCAGAATGTAATATCTATCAATAAATAAAGTTTTTAAAAAAAATGTACAATATGAAATAAGAATAACTAAGAATATGGTTACATAAATGAAATAAAATCAATACGTGAAAAATAACAAAAGGAAAGGAGAGATGTATTATTTAAATTGATATAAATATTAAAATTTATTTCACGTTGGAATATTATTAGTTAGTGTCTTCTGTTTATCACATCTGATTCCTGTTCGTATTTATTTTGATATTTTGGTTTTAAGGCATATTTAAAAGATAAGTTAAAAGTTATAGATGGGAGATTTGGTTCGTAATAAATGGGAGGTTGTAGTTTGAGATAATTTGGAGTACGCCTAGTAACCTTAATGAGAGAACAAATTGTTAGTTCAGAAGATTTCTTTTATACTTTAGCAAGTTTTTAATGCTGCTAGCTTCTTGAATAAAGGACTGGAACCAGTCCAGGAGATTCCAGGTTGTTAAGGTGACACCTTTACATAATTGACTGCAACGGCCTATTCGCTTACATTTTGTCACAGGGAAGAGTTAGTCCGTCAAGTAGAAAATTGGGACGCAAAATTTCGAACTTGAAAATCCACCGTTCATTTCGTATCTTTTCAAGAGTTTACCTCATCCATTCAGGGCAGAGTAATCCTCATCCAATAGTTATCATTGTAAAAATCAGTCGATGAGTTTTTATTTATCAGTAATGACTTGATACTGGAGAACATTGACATACTAACAGATTCAAATACGGTTATTGAATACTGTTCAAATTTTGATTATACTGACATACAATATAAAAAAATCTTTTTTTAAATACTTTTTATTTATTGATAGATATTACAATCTGCCATACACTTGTGGGCAATAGGTAATAGTGATGGATGATCACATTCATACTAAAATAAATAAAATAAGAATTTTTTTTCCTATTTATTTATTGCTATTTACAACTGTACATTTAGTAAATCTGATCTAAATTAAATTGGAGTGTTACAGGCGTGTAGAGAAACTAGTCATTGGTAGCATCTAATGACATTTTACATTAGCTGGTCTCGTGGCCATCTTCTTTTCAGGCGCCTCGGAGGATAGTCAGGAATGGAAGAGGATGCAAGATTAGAAATTAGGGGGTTTGAGTGGTTAGAGAGTTTATAATGGAAGGAGTGATATCTGGTTCGGGCTAGATCGGTTACATAGGGAACATTAAGGTCTTTATGTATGATTTTATTTGTGACAAAGTAAGGAGCATTGAGGATTTTACGAAGGATTTTGGATTGTAAGGATTGAATACGAGAGGAATTCAAAGGTTTAGTGGAGCACCGAAACTCAACTCCATATGTCCAGATTGGCCTTATTACAGTCAGTCTTTTATAATGTGTTGGAAGTTTAGACCGTTTGTCTAGTAAGTGATGTAATAGTCGAAATCGACGTGCAGTTTCCTGTCTTTTCAGTCTTGTGTGAGGATTCCAGGTTAATCGCTTGTCCAAATGTAGTCCAAGGTAGTGGATCTGTTCGACAGGGTTAAGAGTAACATTGTTAAATGAAACTGTAGGGCAGTCAGTAGGTTTACGACGAAGGGTAAAGGTGATTTGATGAGATTTGTTGGAATTTATCTTAATCCTCCAATTACGACACCAATCTTCGAGGGCTGTGATATGAGATTGGAGATTTTGGGATACAATTAATGGGTTATTATTAACAGCGAGCACACATGTGTCATCGGCATACGTGGGAAGGATAGTGTTAGGATTGGTTGGAATGTCAGCTGTATAGACGGTGTAGAGGATAGGACCAAGGATACTACCTTGAGGAAAAAATAAGAATAAAAATAAATAAATGAAGAAAAAAAAATCACTCTTAAAATACACACAAACAGAGGTATAAACAAAATGAACATAATCAAACTATGTGTATGAAAAAATAAATAAATAAAATAATATAATCTCTAGTCATATTTACACTATTATAATTCACGAATAATTGTAAATATATACAATATTTACACAATCGACCTGAGGATCCCTGAGCCCACTCTATCCCCCATGTGCGAGAGGTAGAGCAGAGCTTAAAAGATCCAAGCGCATCCATCTCGCCGCATCACTGGTAGTGAGCCAGTGGAGGCTGAGCAAATGCTCTAAACTCGCAAAAACTCAACTTGAGTGGAGAATCTGACCATTGCCTGAACTCCAATTGTCCATTTTTATTTTACAAGTCTCTTGGCCACTGCCGTTTCAACCTTCTAGGTGGGCTGTAGGGATGGGTGGAACTAGATAAGATTTGAACCAAAGGATTAGGATGGTTGAAAAGGTCTATATGGAATTTTGAGAATTTGGTTGGTATGAGGTCAAGGACAAAAGGGATATGTAGGTCATGGTGTGGTGTACGGTTGGAAACGTAACAGGGTTATAAAAAAATCTAACACTACTGTGAGATCCCCAACCACACCTCCCAGCCTATCGAATTTTTTATCGATTGAATTATTTGTTATCTAAATCGGAAAGTGTCAGTTTGAAAAAACTACCATGAAATCATAGGTGTGTTTTCCATCAGTATACAAGGGAGTACTATGTTTGATTAATAGAAGAACAATTTAGTTCATTCCAGTTTATTACAGGTACTACAAGTAATACTTATAAGATTTTTGTGGATAAATAAACCCTTAAAAAACACACACACAGAACTTTTAATTAGTTGACTTTTTCATTCCATTTTTATAGCATATCTACCAGAATTCTACATCAAGAGCCGGAGTCCTCCTTTTTTTATTAAATAAATTATTAAGAAGCGAAGGGAGAATGTTTTCGCCCTTAATAAAGGGACCCTTCAACGATACCCCTTCATTTTGTTTACTGATGCGCACCGTTTGTGCTTCTCATTTTTTTTTCAAGTACTTCGCTTTCTCAGGGATATGAATTCCTTGAGTAGCACTTGCCCTTGACGTCTCCGGCCATTGTAAATAATTCATATTCTAACCATCTGTTCAACCCATTTTCCAGAAGCGTTAGAATAAAAGACCTCTCATATTTTCATAAATATAGGACTAATTTTTTCTAAGGGCCTAAAGGGGTATAGTTAATTGAAAACTATAGTCATATATATATTGAATCTTTGCAGACATTGATATTAAAGGAAACAAACCATTTATGATCGATATTGGCATTCGAACAAACGTATGGAAGTAAAATGTAATAAATAATTTATGATAATCCAATACATCCATGTTTAACACAATAGGATCAATGTTTAAGTGGTATAATAGCACTTCTTTTTACATGTTCTTGTTTTCACTTTTTACTTGCTAAACAGCTCTAACAGAATAATAAAATTTATAAAACGTACTTGAATTGAAATCAGATTTAGTTTAGTAAACCAAATTGCCTTATGTCCATAAGTAATTCAAGACTAAAGTGCTTCAAAATTAACTGAACTTCAAAAACTAAGTAATTTATAAAACATATAAATTATAAAATACAACCCACCTTGTTTATTTATGTGGAGTATATGAACTATAAAGATTTTATTGTTCTGATTAAATTTCTATGTATTTTAATTTATATACTAATGAGCAACAGAACAAATTTTCGAGTCTCTTTAGTTGTAGAAAAAAGCTTACCAACTAATGTGTGGTGGTGATAAAAACCACTTTAGTATCTTTAGCAATGAGACTATTAAAATAGTAATTAATAGAAATTATGGCCAATATCTCATTTATGAATCTTATATTTTTCCAACACGTTTTTTCTCTTGCATGTGGTCCGTCTGTTATTTCTAATTTTTATTTTGTCAGTTTCTACTTATATTTTATATCATAATCATTTTATTTAAATTTCGCTAAAAGTTTTTCCTGATGTTTGATTTTTGGTGCATCAAATTTGAATTTATGTCCAGTTTGTCTAAAATATTTAGTGAGAGAAGTTTGGTCAGGTTTGTTGAGATTGTTTGTTATAGACTTACTACTATAATTGTGTTGATATTGCTTTACACAAACTTTTCATGCGAAATTGCTATAAAAAAGTTTATAGACAAGTTATCGCGAAATCAATAAACTTTGGGATGTTCAAATTTGAATATCTACTGGTCATAATTAGTTTAAAATTTATAGATAGTAAATCATTTAAGTTTGATCAATATTCACTATTATTGTTGATAGCTTAACTATTAAAAAAGTTGATAGGTAATCAAGACGCAACTGTTAATAAACAACCTCGGAGTTTATATATTTGAATGTTGCTAGCAGCTGTTATGGGAACCCGAGACCTCCGTAAATAATCCAAAATATATTATAAACTAGCTGTTTGAAAAAGGGAACCATGGTTGCTAGCATTATCAAAATACTTAAATAATTCTCTCTACAAAAACTACAAGAAATTAGGCCTATTTATATTGGACACCCACTACAGCTGATTTTGATCGTGTAATTGCTCATCCATATCCTGGTCACTGTAGCCCAGGGATCTAGTAATACCGTTTTCAAATTTCAGCTAATTTTTGAATTTTGCTTATTTTAACTGGCTTAAGCCTCCTCTTTCTGTTTTTAGCAAATATTTCAAAAGTGATATAGTGACCGTCACGAAATGGGGGTTTTAGTGGGATGGGTTTACTAAGAAGAATTTCCAATGAGATAAGTAAGGCTACCACGGACTGCTCTTTTCATTGTATATGTATAATGTATTGCATTATATTATTATGTATTCTGTAACCATGTAAAAAATAAAGAGGTTTAAAAAAAAAAAACTGCTCTTTTCAATCAGCGGAACCGTTCCTTCACGTTCCATTAATTCCATGGCATTCTTATTTTTCAAACAATTCTCAGGCCACTGGTGATGTCTGGCTGTGAAGTCTGGGGAGCTGCATCCTGAACGAAAAGGAAAAAATTACAATATTTTCTAAATAAAGTCGTAAGAATTGCAGTGGTTTGTAAAAAACAGCCCATTGCATTGGGAATTACAAATAGAGACAATCAAGAATTACATCAAAAAAAGGTTCATGAAGTTCCACTCCCAGTTACCCATAGTTAAAGGAGCAGTGACCTACAATTCGAAGACTGAAGCTCAGGCTGCTGCAGGACATCCTGTTATAAATTATATATATATCGGTTTTTTTTATTGTCACTCTAAAATTTATTTCTACTTTCTCTTAAATTCACTTTCAAGTCAATTATTTATTTTGTTAAATCAATAAATCTCATTTTTTTTGTTTAACGTACTCTTATCTTTTATTAAGAATTATTATATTAATCTATTTATTTTATCTTAATTTTTTGTTTTATTTGTAACATTGTTTATAGTTAGGGGTGTATTTTCTATGAGACTATACCCTCCACCCCATAATCAATTGTTAAAAAAAAAAAAAGTACCTCTTACATTAACCTTGTAAGGCCCACCAGGCTGATCTGGTATTAAATGAATCAATAAATAAAAAAATTTCATGGTGTAGTCTTAAGCTATAGCTAGACTATACCACTTTAGCTGGACTGTTATCAACAGCTTATAATGCCACAAGGCAATCAAAAGGAGAAGACTCAGGAAAAGTATATGTAATACATTAATGTATTATATATGTATAAAGTAATTTTTATTTTTATTTTTAATGAAGATTACGGAAAAAAACAACTGTTCTTTGATCTTTCGTGCTACTCTTTGCACTATTCCATCTCGACATCTTGTAATCGCTGTTTTGAGTTCCCTTGGTATCCATTCTGTTTTGATTTTGGACCATCCTCTCTTATCAAGTCTGGCAATATGACCAGCCCATCTCAATTTCAGCTGATGTACTTCTTTTTAGTAGACTTTTAGATTTTGGTTTTGAATTTAATTTTCTTTTTGCTGATGCGGTGTTTTCCTTTGATACCTACCATAATATTTTAAAATTGTAGATGTAGCCACTTAATTTTTCATAATTATTTTCTGTTGCCGACCATGTCCGAGATCTATATAAAATTAGTGGTAATATCCATGTTTCCAATACCTTTGCTTTTAGTCTTGGAGGTAGTTGAGTTTTGAAAATGTGTTTCATGCACCAGGTTTTTTTCTATCCCATGTTTATCTTTCTATTTATTTTATGTTTTTATATCTGTAAACAAGATAGACTGAATAAATATATTGCTCGACGAAACTGATTTCCTATTGACGTTGACCTCTCGTTTATGTGAGTTTGTCTTTATATTTGTTTTATCGATATCAATATCGAACACCATATATTCACACTACTCAAAGAGTTCGCTAACAATTTGATTCGTCTCAGTTAATGAATTGACAAAAATAATTGGGTTAACCAGGAATAGAGATCTATAGAGTAACAAAGAAGTTACAGTATACAGTTAATTATCATTTGTAGTCAAGAGTTAAACACAGCATAGAAAAAATTATTTAATGATATCTGACAAATTATTATTTTATATTAAATTATTTTAATAAATAATCTATATGTTAATAAATTAGACTCATACCTCCCATGAGGGGCTTTTAGTTCTTTACAGAATGGAAATAAAACTATAATTATTCTTATTTTTTGCAAATACTTTTAAAAAACAAAAATAATCCTGTTACATTACTTTAGTCGGATACTATTCCTAGATATCCATCTACTGTAGTAAATTTTAGCATTAACAAGCTCACTAAGCATAATGTTTTAAGTTGATATAAAAGTAAATTTAGTTCCTTCGGACCAAAAAGGTTATAAAGTGGGCTTATTTCCGTAGTCGAATTTTTTTTATAATTAAATTACGCGAACTGGGTATTTTTTAAGACATAAAAATAACTACACTTTTCCTCTCTGAGTATATTATTTTCCTATAGAATTTTATAATATGTAAATTATAAAGTTAATACATAATAAAATAGTTGCTTGAAGGAAAATGAAAAAAAATAGATTCAGTCCTGAAAAGTATGTTGTATTCATTTAAGTAAGTTTAAATGAAGGCACAGAATTAATTTGCAAAATTAATTAATAAAACGGCACTAATGAGAACTTAAGCATACTTAACTATTTGTTGATAATTAACTTACAAGGAAAAGCACAAATAATTAACCTTTAATTGATCGAGGACTCGGTGGTTTAGCAAATACTAAATACATGAGCTACCACAATAGGCTCGGTGAGGCAATCGATAAAATGATTACACAATCAAATCCTGTATCCATTATACATTTCCCATGAAATCGTATCGTGGGAGATTATTTGTAACCCTGGATCATGCAAATCAGTATCCCTGATTCAAGAAGTTTGTGTATCAGTTAAACGAATATGAAACTAGCTAAAACTACTCATCAATGTTTTCATAAATAATTATTAAACTTTTTTTTATAATTAATTATTGCACTTCAGTAATATAATTATTTTATTATGTTTTTTTAAATATCTGTGCCGTGCATATATATTATTTGGAGAGATTATTACATTATTTAATGGAGGGGATGGATGGATTTAGGCTTATTTTGCTGTAAAAATATTATTTCGGTTCATGTATATCGTCGTGTTCATATTATTATATTTGACTAGAAGAGATATCTTTTATGAAAGAAAAAATATTCTACTATTCACAAAGAAGATAGTTGAGTACGGGTTCATAGTTTAAAAAAAGCGGCACTGCTGATGGGAGACAGACTAGGAAGAGAATTTTAAACACATAACCGCTTCAAGTTCTTCTAACTAAGTACGTTGTAATTTTTATAAAACATACAATATTTAAATTGAATAATAATGATAATTGTATCTTTTTAAAAATGGCGATATTTGTATAAATATAAAAAATCTTTTGGTTATAAATTATAAATAGTAATGAAAACCAAAAACATTATTTGAAATGAGCATAAAAAAAATCTTCGAGACTACCTTGAACTTGTAAAACATCATTTCAGATGTTTTAAAATATAACATAAGGTTATCATCAAAGCTGATCAGTACTTATTGGAAGTATGCATCAAATACAAACTAAAGATTTTATTCTTATTGCGTTTTTTTAAAACATAACGACCTTTACTTGTAATCCTTTATATTTCAGCTGATGACTAACTTCTAACTTACAAGGAATGACGAGGAAATCTTATCTTGACCCGGTGGTTTGCGAACATTAGGTACATACAATTCTCAGTCCAGTCCCTTACCGCCAGGGTCCTGTTTCACAATGAAAGCTAATAGTATTAGTTCAAAATATAAGTATATAAACAACGTGTTTTTACACTAATACTTATTTTTTTCATAATAGGGAGGATTATTAGTGATATTACTGGAGTTAAAAAGTACTAAAGTGCAAGTTACTATTGTACAAGTCAGTGTAATTGTATTAAGTTAAATCGACAATACTAATAGTATTAGTTTGTACTTTATTATGAACCAGGGCCCAGGCCCCGTTTGACACCTACCCTCCACATCACCGAACTGCTGCGTTTGATAAATCATTTTTACCGGAGCTGCATATCTATGGAACTCCATTCCCTCTAATATACGTCATGTATTCACACCTTCCCTCGTTTAAAACCCTCCTTTTTAAGTATAATTTACTAAACCAAACTAAGCCAATATTACAATAATATATAGTACTATTATATAGTACAGATATTTCGTAACTACCTTTTTGTTTTGTTTTCTATGAATTTAATTAGTTTTCTTCTCTACATTTAAATTATTTATATATAATTTTAATATAAGTTACAATTAAGTGTGGTCACACTGTTTTTTGGCTCATATTTGTTATTGTAAAATTAAAATTACCTTTGTAATTGTTCTTAACAGACCTACTCCCAGAATGATTAACTGTTTTTTATTGCATACAATCATACCAGTCTATAAAGTATTTCAAAGCATGGTCAATGCTCCATACTGTGTAACAGACTTAATGATATTAATATCCAGTTGTTTTAGACTCCATATTATCAGAACTTTACTCTTCATTATATTACTATAGCATAATATCAAGATCCACTTATCTCAATACTAGTTTTCAAGTTTAGAATGATCCCGTAATTAAAATAAGTATACTGTAAGTCTTTCCATGCATCTCCATTCAGGTCTGCTTTTAATGTGGTTTAGAAAGGAGCGAAAAAAGCACTTCTAGGGTCTACTTTGTACTTTGTACAAGTCCAATGACAAACTTGCTTCACCATGTTTCGGACAAAATATAAATATAGATGAATTTTTTTTCCTATTTAATTTTTTATATTTACAATAAGTAAATTTATATATGATTCATGTATCTAAAATGTGATATATTGTATATACTGGCGGCAAAACGTTTAGAATCAATATTTCTGTGTAGAACCTACGTCAGGACTTGCTCATTTTCAATATGACCGACTCCTTCTTTATTTCAAAATTTTAAATAAATTAAGTATAAATAAATTAATTGTTTCCTCCATTCTGTTAATCATTAATAATTATTTAGTTTAAATTTAGAAAGTTTTTACTGAAAATTCAGAAAATGAAAAGTGAACATTTGTTATTCAATTTTAGTCATTGTATTTTGTTTCACAAGAATCATTTTATTTGGAATTTATTGAAGGTTGATTGAAATATTACTTATTAAGGGCTATTATTATTAGTATAAGGACTGATAATAATTACAAGGTTGAGACTTAATTTCAAATTAAATAAAAACAAAAGATTTGTATCCGATGGACTCTACCTCACCAGTCGGTTTTCTAAATTCCTCCCTACCAGTTAACAATTAATTTTTTTTGTATATACTATAATTCTATAAATTGTATTATTTAATTTCAATTATGTAATTTTGCTGTACGAAACATTTATTTGTAAACCTATTATGGTGTTTTATTTATTTATTACAAATCTAAGAAAATTGAATTGGTCCAATTTAAATTATAGCTGTGTCTTTCACCAGTACTTAGACTTTACATGTTGCAACACAAGGAATTGCCAATAGAAATTTCTGTAATATATATATATATA
>NW_027115723.1:194820-212310 GCF_000696795.3 Halyomorpha halys | reverse complement strand
AATTTACTTGTTGTATATATATATTGTATGTATATCTGTCAAATATTATTTAAGATAACGTATTTTTATTTGTCTTGGAAAAATAATAGCAACAATTGGACAATGTCTTTAAATGAGACAGTGAGCACTACAGTTGCTGAGGAAAGCAGGTAGGGAGAACCAGGTTGTTCACACCAATACTCGAGATAATATTAGTCTAGTTACGGAAGTGAGAATACGTCAGCGTCTAGCGTTTCTTGACAGTAATACTAAACTAAACATGAATATATTTAGGTATACAATATAAGTGCCCCGAAATTGAGCCATGCTCGAAAACTATTTAATTTAATTTAATAAGTAAAATAAAAATACAATAGCAATATGTTGTTATACACTTTATAATTTTACCACATTACTAAACACACAAAAATACCACAACACATATCTGTACGTCAAAAGTAAACAGACTTAAGCTTTCAAAGTTTTGAGTACAGGAGAGCAACAAGAAGTTCTAGATCGCATTGCATTTCTCGTTGTGGATGGTCGACAGTATCTATAATTAAAGTTTTGTTTGATTTACTACGCTTTTATCTTTTTTACGATGCTTTATCTGGAAAAGTAAGGCTGGGACAATGCAAAAACAACATTGAAATCTTGCACGATAATTTCAGTTAAAATCTTGTCATGTGTTATATGATATGATGTCATATTCGTTTCGGAAAAGATGAATTAAATTTCCAAACAAACAAATATTTCAGATTATTTTGACAACAAACTAGTTAAAAAATAAATTTTCGTACAATATTTCATTATTAAAAAAAAAAAAAAAATGATTTGTGTGTAAATGCGTTTATAATTTAATACCCAAGCTCAATGATTAAATAACGGATATAACAAGATTTAAACTGGAATTATCGTTCAAAAACAACAATAAAATTTTGCAGGATAATTATAATTTAAATCTTGCCATATCCGTTATTGTAACATTGTAATTTGCCATTAAACTGCATTGGACTCTCACTAATCCGAACATTAATATAATAATTTATATTTTATTTCATGTAAGCAGAACTTATATACATACATTCAATAAAATGTTATTATCAACATCTTACTTGCTTTAAGATTGTTTTTCCACTTTCCGCCATCTCGGGTATTACTTAAGAGGTCCTCGCACAAACAATTTTCTTAGTTTGGAATGTGGGCTTTGAAATCACATATCTTTGAATAAATTAGATTAAAAAAACATTTTAAATTTAATTTCTTGTTTGAGACTGGTTTGTTTATCAATTATACTAAAGCTTATCCTGTTATAATATATTGTTCTAATTTTCAATTTACACTATTCAATAAAATTAGAATAACTGAAATAATGAATAAAAATAGGTTAATTGACTAAGATATATTTTGACAAAGACACCATTGTTTGGTATCTTTTAATGACATCGTTAGCTATATTATAAACTAGATATTCTTGAGAATAGCCGGAATGGCCGAAACGTAGAAGTTATAAGAAAATAAACACGTTCAGACTATATGGATATTTTTTATTATAATTAATTTTTTTTTCTTTCGGTTCTTGTCTGAATTTTCAGATTATGTTGAAGCTAATGCGTCAGAGGCCTTGAAAAACGAATTCAAGCTCCAAACAAACTAAAATTTCAGGTCATTTTTACAAAAATGTAGCTAAAAAATAAATTTTCAAGCCATGGTTCATTATTGTAAAATTATTTTTATGCAGATGCGTTTATATCTTTTGTTTATTGATTGATTTGTTATTGATATAGTAAATTTTTATTTCTTCTTCGATATTCCGAATTTTTTGCTATTCTGGACCCCCTTTGTTTTTATAAGTTTGGATTAGCGAATCCTATTGTCCCAGATAAAACATTTACCATCCCATTGCCAAAATTTCTGGGATGCGGACTCTCTGAGTCAACAATTCTATTAAAATTTTACTGTTACTGTTTCTACAATCGAACAGTCCAAATGATTCAAATTCAGACTTCTCGTCGAACGGGGAAGAAGACAGCTATCTCACCTAAGGACCGGATTAGAGAGTTCCAGCAAGTTCCTTAGAGCAATTTAATCGGATGAGGCACAAGGAATATTTAGGGCTATCAGGATTCCTTAAGACCTCGTTAGAGCAATAAGATGCACTAATATCTTTAATAAAACCAAAGAATTTTTATAATTAAACAATGTTCGTTGCTTACAATGAAAATTTTTCAGTCTTGAACGATATCTGTATTATCAGTTGTATTTATTTTAATGACTGCTAAACAGTTCTACTTCTTTAATAGAATCTTCTTTAGCTGCCTCAATAGCTTAAAAAATTACAGTAATTAAATATTATTATTCTGTTTTGTTTCAGTAATGAATCAGCCCTAAATGTTTCAAAGTATAGACTAAAGTGGGATTGCTAATTTCAACCTTTGAAGCAATGTTTTTTCAAGTCAACCTCTCAAGAATAGTACGACAGTTTTACAAAATTTATGGAATTGAGAAACTAAAGTAGGTAATGAAAATAACCTACTGAACAGAAGCTACTAGAGTAACGTATACTCTTATTTATTATATTATTGGTATTCCTACAAAAACTACTAGATTTTAAAATTAACTACCAGGAACATTTAAAACTCATTAATTTGAGTACCTCAGTTCACATTGTGAAAAATTCTTTTCACTCAAAATAGTTATACTTATTATTTTCCTATTAATATAATGGGTGTTTTTTAAGCCCGATTGAACTTGAAATTGTAAAAAATAACACAAAAAATTAAATTGTAATCAAAATTTTTTTTTATTCGAAAGATCAATCAGAATGCGCTTCGTCAAGAACAGCCGCGGTGTCCATATGCCCGAAATCATTTTCATATGTTAATGTCACGTATTGATCTTTCGAATAAAAAAAAAAATTTGATTACAATTTAATTTTTTGTGCTATTTTTTACAATTTCAAGTTCTATCGGGCTTAAAAAAACACCCATTAGTTCAAAGAAAGACACTGCTGATTGCGATATGTTTTTTTATTCATTATATACTTTTAACCAAAAAATGAATATTATAAGTTCACTTTTAATTAATAATAATAATTAATGTGCAATCATTTTACTTTATTACAAATATTTTAAAATTATTATTTATTTTTCTTATGATTTTAGGTCGTTTTTTTGTTCATTCTTCTATTATTTTATTATTTCAAACAAAAACCAATACATGTTACAAAATAGGAATATGTATACAACAATAAACATAAATATACTTTCATTGCCTGAAGGACATTTTAAGGAAGGTGGTGGGGAGCACTGGCGCTTACTCGCCGTCTGGGTTATCACGAGTGGGAAGGGACCTCTCTACAAGTGATGAATGGCTGGGTGTATTAAAATTTTATTTATATATCATTTATGGTTTTTGAATTATTAAATTTTTAAGTATGTTTAAAAATTATTGTCATAAATTTTTAATTTATTTTAATGTTTTTTTTTCTTTATCAAAAATCTTTGTTATTTCTTTGTAGTATTTGATGTGTAATTTGTTACGATACAAGGACTTTTGTATTGTTGTTATAATAAATAAATTTGTTTATTTGTATCTATTGAACTACCCCATACTCCTTAGAGACCAACAGTTTTATACAAAGTAATTCAAGGCTTCAGCTAACCAGGCGTACCTATTCATTTAGAGGTTCCAGGGCAATGGCGCAAATTGGGTCCCGGTGGTAAATAATGAAACATATTTTCAGGAACCTCCCCTTAGGCGCTTCATAAATTATAAATAGTCGTTCGATTTATGCGTTCGATTCTCTGTAAACTAATATTATCATTTACCCAAAGAATTTTCCATTTCTGAGTATACATTATAGAAAACTATTAATAAATTCACAATAATAAATTGAAATGAGCATTAGGAATAGAAAAAACGTAGAATACCACGTGAGATCCAGAGTAAGTAGTATTAATATTAATACATAATTAATATAAAAAAAATGTACGGATACATCCAAGACCAACGGTTGTGCAAGGAGGTGATTTGGTTAGAATCACATTCGATGACTAGATTTTTAATTAAGGGTACCCACTTCATATTGATTGTTAAAAAAATAATATAATTATTATTTCCAATTATATTTAATTGCTTTCCTAATTAAGAAATAAGATATTTTGCAATACTGCTCAGAATTACTCAGAAGGTATCCTCAGTACTTCCTTCCAAGTATTACTGCAATCTCACAGCCTTTGATACCTCTCTGTCTCAGAGTACACATTGGACTACAAGTCCTTTGCCAGTTGACTGAGGACAGGCGTTAGTTCGGAACTAACCGTGAGGCAATTAAATAGAAATCAATGTCTTTAGTACCAAGTCACTCTCTGATATTAAATCAATTCTTTCCAGAACTGACCCATTAAAAAAAATTATCTTGTTTATTTCAAGAGCTTGGATCTCATGATAAATGTAGGGTACGATTCCATAACAATCTATTTATTCCAGTCATTAGTGTGTAATAAGTATATTCCTAAAACATAGGTAAATCTATTCTTTTTATTTGTATCTAACAAACGCCATATTTCATCATTCATCATCTTTCAGAAATCTATCAGGACATCATTTTTTCAGAGTGTATTGGGTGTGTTCTGTTTCTATTACTTCAGTTGAAAATTTAAGAAAATCTGGAAGGGACCAGAAGATTGTTTGAGCCTCTTAAGCTAAATCTTATAAAAAAAGTATAAGACACAACATTTCTGCCATAACATGGTTCATTTTTTATTTATTATTTAATTAAAGTCATTTTCTGAGATAAGATCTGAATTGAAAAGAACATTCTACAAGATACTGAGGAAAAACGAGGGAAGGATGATTTTGGTGTGTAGAAGATGGTATGGTAGAAGAGGACGTGGTAAACCATGGAACACCTGGGACAATAAAAGAGAAGGATTCTTGACTGGACACGACCTCAAAGAGGAATGGGACTTAGACAGAGTGATCTGGAAGGCGACCATACAAAATGTAGATAAGGAAATTCATTTTAAAGATCCTAAAAAAATATATATATAGAATTTAAAAGATATAGTATTAAAAAAAATAAGATAAACGAATGCTGGAGATGAATAGAAAATTAATGATTCGTTCATAAGATAGACCCCATGCCACAGTTATGACTCTTGAAATGAAAATTAAATAAAAATTCTACAATATGTAAGAATTGGAGGGTAAACATGAAAATACTAGGACTATACCTTATATATTATAAATAATATGAAGTAGATGGTCAGGGATTCAGTTATCTCAATAATATTCAACCAATACTGATCTGCCTTTAATTTGCTACTTTATAATAAATTTAAGTTATCAAATCAGAGTAATTTTACTTCCTATATTCAGCCACATTTTTAGATAGATATGACATTTTGGCCTGTAAAACATAATAAAAATAGTGTCCGTTTTAGTCACATCTAGTTTACACGTACAAGTAGAAAAAAAATTGCAATGTAGTATAAAATTCACAAACGATAACAATGCCAGAATATGTTATTTTATAAATAATTTTATTCTATGGATCAAGAGGGTTTAAATTTTCATTGCATATCTAAATATAAACTCAAATATTTTGAATAAAGTGATTATTTCTGAGAAATCCATGGTGCAATATAATTAATCCACTTATTTTACTTTTGAATTTTAGTGTTTTTAAATCATATATAAATTCAACGGCATAAGTTGAATATACCTTAGGAAAATACGTTTCTTCAATTTTTTTTTATTGTGTCAGTTATTTAAAATATCATCAAAGTTTAATAATTATATTTTGATTTATAAATAAATATGTTGTATGTTTTAGATTTATTTGGAGAGCGACACATATATTCGGACAAAGAGTAAGAGATGGCCGAAGTCCAGCGGTTCCCCGCTCCAAGTTTATACTCAGAGGACCCTTGTGGTGCTTCCCACAGATTTACAGCCCACTTTTATCTTCTAAATTGAATTCTATTGTTTCCAAAAGCATTTGGTTCTACATTTCTCTAACTTAGAAACTAGTACTAAAACTAGCGTATGGTTGCTATCTGTTAACGTGAAGCTAATTAATTATACAAGATTTAAAGAAATAAAATCGTAAAAAAAATATAGATCAGCTCATAATGTTATTTTTTAAATTTATGTTCTCCTTTTAACTGATTTCATCATTTGTTTCAGATATATTTTTATAGAAAGAAATATATATGTATACATTGGAAACTCTATATCAACTACTAAGGAAATAAAACTAATTAAAAAAATCTATACAATTGTAGAGCTATTAAAAGTAGTGCTATGCAAAAGTTAAGTTAAATAATGGATAGAAATATCAAATATGAAAACCGACACAGATACATTACAATAAAAAAAATAATGATGATAATTGTAAACAACAAAAACGTTATATGTGTAGTTTTTCATTATTTTAGTGTGTTACTATCCGTCTGAATTGCAAATAGATTTAAGATATAATCTTTTTGTTTTTTGTTATTATTGTTTTCCACTCTTAAAGACAATAAATAATAATAACACCGGTCGACACAAATTTCGAGTACAGCATCCAAACGTCAAATTTGTTTTCTTCTACGACACTAATCAAAAATTGGCGCCCATACTCAGCCACCATTGGCTTTCAATACCAATGACGCAGTCTGGAGACAAGCTTCGGGATCTTATAGGGCTCCTCCCTTTTCTTCTATAAGTGGGTTTACAGGCCCAGCTTGTAGTTTCACTAATTGAATATAAATATTATATGTAAGTATGTGTTTAAGATGTTCACTTCATTTAACTTTAAGTTTAATTTTCTTTTAATTTATTACTTTTCTATAATTTACGTGTTAAACATTCTAGTAAATATGCTATGAATGTATCCTGTCTAAATTGTAAGTGAGAATAATATTATAATACCCAATAAAACGATTTTGAAGGAATAAAAGAAAAAATGTCTTTATAAAGGTTGCTTTTGTAGAAATTAGAACAATACTTATGGTTTTTAATGAGTCCTTTATTACTAACAAAAAATTAAAGTTACATTTAAAAGTTCTTGAAAACCAACGACTCACGTTGGGCTTTCTTACTTATGCAAACAGTTTAATATGCATAAATTTCTTGTGTATAAGTATATAATATTCATGTGTATGATCAATATTTGTGTGATGAAATTAGTATGAATAAGATTTTAAGCATCAAATAGGTCAACAATATTTTTGTTTTCATTTTAACTATTTTTTTACATTTATTTATTGATATTTACAACTGCATTACATAAAAATACATCTAATGAATATTATATTAATGTTTATAGTTAATAAATTATGTTTATGTGCATTAAATTTCCTTATGCTCAACTTTATTTATAACGGATAACATTAACTTTTTCTAGAAATTAGAACTGCATTTATGATTTTAAGTGAGGCATTTATTTCCAAAATACACCTAAAATCATAGTTAAAACTTTTTAAAAACCAATAACTCAAATGATGTTTTCGCACTTTTTAACAATTAAAAAAAAACTCTACGAAAATCTCATCATATTTTTATCTCATTAAATCATAATTTTAATAAGATTCGTGACAATTTTAGACCTATGCTATTCCATGAGATGCCTAGTTTTCAAGAAACAATTAAAAATCTGAAATATTGTTCAAATTTCTATAAATGCAACCTTTATATGTAATAAATGAAGCTGAGAATCAAAATTTAATAGTTAAAAAAAATGCTGACGCAATGCTTTAAAATCGTAATCACATTAATTTCCTTACAATAATATGCTATACTTTAGCATGAAAAATTTCTATATGTCAGTTTGCGGATCTCAAAATTCCATAGAAGTAATTTAACTCAACATTTTTAATAACTTGGTTTTAATTTTTGGTAACTTTATCTCAGAAATCAATAACTCTTATTAAGTCAAATAAACAAGACGATGAGGAAAACATGGAAGAAAAAAACATGTCATTAAATGGAACTAACGAACTGAGTTGTTTAATTCTAATCAAATCCAATTCAAAAAAATGTGTACGTAATAACAACATTTCATTAATTATTTTATCTTAATTAAATAATAAAATTCTTCTTAATTAATAATTAAAGTAAAATTATTGTTAGTACATGAAAGAAGGTAATATGTATTTTTTTCATCCAATTTAACTAACGAAGTAAAACAATAATTAAATAAAATTATACCTTCCTCCAGTTTTGTGTATCAAATATATTACAGGCTATATTAATATATTATACAAGGACAGTAAAGTCAGGGCAGTAACAGACAAAGAACCATGATTAATTTTATAATTTATAAATAATGTTCTGATTTTTCTTCTTTATTTTATGAATAACAACTAATTAACTTATATTAATTTCTTCGTAATATTACAATAGTAAACAGCTCATATATCAACATATACATGCCTGCCCACAGGTTGCTATTGTTGAAGTTTGTAGTCTTGTTTACATGCGGCAAACAATGAACCATAGTCAATGTTTATTGAAGCAATATTGTTTCGAATTTGGATTTATACTGCTAAAGGCACATATAGCAGAATTAATCATTGTTCGGAGAATTCCTAAAGGGCCTGAAGTTATAAATACACCTTTGAAGACATTCAAATACTTTACAAGTGTTGATAAATTTTATTGTTAGCAAGAATTTAAGGTAATAGAATAAAGGCTGGAATCACTTCTTACCAAAACAATGTAGATAAGAAGGCTTAGAAACTTCATCAATTGATTACAATAGAATAGATTTTTGAAATTTGAGACAGTCCTAGACTTTTCAATCAAGTCAGAGAAATAATATCTGAAAAGTATTTGTTGAAAAGTGAGAGAGATTCCACTTTGTTTTGCAAAACGGTTTATGGGAAAATCTGTTGCAAAGAAGAGAAACACTGGAAGATAAATTTGTGGAAGAAGTAGTCTTTGGTGTAAAATATGAGGAAACAGATTATAAAGTGGTCTATGCCAAGGGAGTCCAGAATATGCCGACTTTGTAGTCTGTTGACCAGAATCGGTTCACTCAATAATATCCATACGAGTATTAAGCTTGAGCAAAAATCAATTACAATACCAATTATTTTCCTATAAGTGTAGTTTGAAACTGCGGAACTGGGAGTATAATTTTTATTAGAAATTCAAATTGCTTGATCAACCACTGTAGTGATAATGTTCTAAAATAGCAATTACCAGTTAAAGCAAAGAGATCGCAATTACTAATTAAAGTCGAAGGTAATTACACTTCTCTGTCCAATATTATAATATTGCATGTAATTTCTCATGTTCACACATATAATTTCTCTAAAAAAATGTGGGAGCAGCCAAATAAAGTATTAAAGGTTTTACAATTTAAGTACCTAAGACCAGAAAATTTAAGTACTTGGGGGAAATAATTTATCACAACAGTTCTGAGAAAGAGAACATCCGACAGAAAACCACCAAATTAGAAAATTTAAGATTTCAAACAGCTAAAATTTATAATAAGAATAACCTCTTCTCCAATGCAAAATTAAGGCATTACAACTTTGTGCTAAGGCCTGTGATTTTATACGGGGTGGAGACCACATGCCTACCCAACTTGGAAAAGCTGCTAAAAATAGAAAGGAGGATCTTAAGAAAAATCTATGGGTCGAGGAAAACACAAGAAGGTTACAGGCTAAGATCTAACGAAGAGATCTACAGAAAAATCAAAGACCTGGAAACCGAGATGAGAATCAGAAGGCTGATGTTCTATGGGCACATGAAAAGGATGAAGGATGAAAGATTGAACAAGAAGATCTTTAACAAAATTTGTAGCTACAAAAACATGGAAGGATACACGAGGCAAATGAGAGAGGAATTAATGAGACATCAAATTTCAGATACCGACTGTCTAGATAGAGGTACATATAGGAAAGCATTGAAAAATCTCACCAATATTGGAAGAGGAAAAAAGAAGGGGACGAAGTGGTACGAAGAAAGAAAAGAAAGGCAATCGAGGATCATGAAACTGCGATGGGAAGAAAGAAAATCAAGACTCCCAAAGAAGCCTAACCATTGATATTCACGTGGTCCTTAGTGGCCGATACGTGATATAAAAGGAAAAAAAAGGTTTTACAATGTATTATGTTCATTCATGCAATTTCTCATGTTTACACATGTAATATTTATTTATTGATAAATATTACAATCTGCCACAACATTTTTGGGGAATAAATGATTACATTCATACTAAAATAAAATAACATAAGAATAAAAATAAATAAATAAATGGAAAAAAAGAAATTACATAAAAATAGATATAATCTCTCTCTAAATAAATAAATAATCAAGGTTTTAAAATGCTCAGTATTTCACATCTAATTTATCATGTACATACATGTAATTTCTCATGCAAATTTAATTTCTCATGTTGACACATGTAATTTCACTAAAAAATGTGGGAACATCCAAATAAAGTATTAAGGTTTTACAATGTCGCATATAAATATTTAATCTAATTTAATTAGTTATACTAATATTGTTTTTTAAATAATGGAATCAGATCCGAACTCTTTAGTTGCTTTGATCAACATTAGTGCAACCAAGCCACGAACTGGTATAATACCAAATGGTAACACGAGACCTTTGTAAAATATATCCAATGCTAAATATCATATTTCAATCTATTACAGCACTGGAGGGGATCTGCTCTATCTAGCCTTTCAGTGAAATTAGATGAATAATACATTTAGATAGATAGGTTCTAGTCTGCAATCGATAGAAATATGCAATATAGTGCGCTAATAAATATATAGATTCAGTTTCTGGACCCCTCAACTCAACTAAAAAAAACGCATGGTCATAAAAGTAAACAAGTATAGTTTATAGGATTGTATAAATAACTTAGAAACCATAAAATTATAAGGTGCTTAACGGTATTTTTTTTTAAATTTGAAAAAATCAGATGTGAGCTTGTGAAATGTCCTAGTCTGATTATGTTTTCTAAGGGAGTTATAGAATCAGACGTGCTAATTGAAGGATCATTATAATGATGCGACAAGTGTTCGTACCAAAATTAAACCAAATCAAAGGTGTTTGCAGGTTCAGTCAGTTCCTGACACAGTTGTTGCAGTTCTTGGTAAGTACACAAAGCCCCCCCCCCCCAAAAAAGTATTAGTAGTTATAGAAACCCTATTTTTTTTATTATTTTAACACTTCAACGTTTTGGCTATTCCGGCCATTTTCAAGGATCTATCAATAAAAAATTTTAAAATACAATCTATTCATTATAAATTAATTTTAAAAACATCATAAAAAAATTATATTACCTACCTTACTACACTATCACAGCCAAAACCATAGTTTATCAACATAATTGCAGGCCATATTACCTTTGTCAAATTATTTATCTTTAGTCATGAACACATTAACTAGTTTATAGTATCTAGTATCACATATTGTAGTATTTGGTATATCATTAACTTTTATTTAAGAAGATAGCAAAAGGTAAGCTTGAGCGGTCTTGGGCCGACGTAAGAAAAGGGAACTTTTATTTAGTATCATTATCGTTTAAATTACTCATTTTATCAATACTACACTACACACAGGCAAACCTGGGATAGAATGAAGGTTACTCGGTGTAGTGTTAATAAAATGAGTAATTTAAACAAAGATTATAAATTAGTTAATGTGATACTAAATACTATAATATGTGATACTGAATACTGTAAACTAGTTAATGTGTTAATGACTAATGATAAATAATTTAACAAAAGCAATATGGCCTGCAATTATGTTGATAACCTATGGTTTTAACTGAGGTTGTGTAATTAAGGTAGGAAATATAATTTTTCATGATTTTTTAAAAATTAATTTATAATGCATAGATTGTAGTTAAATTGTTTTTATTGACAGATCCTTGAAAATTACCGGAATAGCCGAAGCATTATAGTGTCGCAATAATAAAAAAAATCAAGACCAAATAGATATTTTTTATAACCACTAAAAAATCTGATGCAAACAAAAATTTCCATTATTTATAAAAAATAAGTATTTTAAAATATAACAGAAATGAGTTAATAGTGTTGATGCGTAAATAATAAACCGATAAATATTTTATAATTCCAATGCTGTTATTTTGATGGTTAACTCTATATTACGTCTATTGACATCCTACCAAAAACCGAAATGAATTAGCTTCGTTGCTTAGGTTATTTAAGAACTCTTATAGAACTGAAATCATAATTATTTGAATTAATACACAAGAGCGGATTTTTTACTCCAGCCTAGTTGTGTCTACCATCCGGGAGGTAGGGTGGTTCTCTACTCACTCTAGTTACGGCGGGAGGGTCAAGGTTTCACTTCGTGGGACCGCCATGAAATAACATTAAACACGCCCGATTTAAACCGCCACAGTTGCTGTTATGAGGTTTAAAAGGTATTCAACTAATCTTTTGGCTACAGACAGCCAATAAGAGCCCAACTAAAATAATAATAGTGAATTGATAAATAATTTTAATTATAAATTCAAACACTAATAGACCACTTACGAAAACTAATGTACCTCAATTCTCGGTTTGATGTTCTTCACTGGTGACTTCAAGAAGGAGGCACCTACTTACTCTAAGACATGGGTACTAATTAATGGTTCATGGGCCTGCCTATAAAAGGGTTCAGCAAGGCTTGCTGAGTTAAGTTTAATTGGCTTAGCTCAGACACTTACTCTTGATTGACGTTGACTTCGTCAACTCCTAACTCGGTTTTTAGTTACATTCGACTTTATTTTTAACTAAATACTAATGATGTTTTAACCAACAGGTTGTTATTATTTATCTATCTTCATTTACAGTTTACAAATCATTCTACCGAAATGATCCGATGGGAAATCAGATGGTATTTGTACCGGGGAAAAAATATGGTATTTGTTCATTCTAAATAAAGGCTCCAAGTTGGTATAAACCGAAAATTAACTTCAGTTATCAGCTGGTCTTAACTAAAACGAGGCCATACAAAAACACCAAGCACTATCTCCTATGTAACTGGTAGTGAACAGTGAAATCACTCGGCTTACCCTACGCAATATAATAGGCAAATCGAGATATCAAAAGTAAATCATGAAATATTTAATGGTTCCTTAGAAATGAACTTTCTTGCTCCCACCATCCCACCAAATTGAAGGTAATAACAAAAATCACATGGTATATCCTAAAACCATCCTTGGACCGTCTGTCCATAACACAGTCAAGTCAAAAGATAAAAGAACATCAATCCTTTAAACATTCTATAAACCTTGGAATAAATAAAACAAGTTAACAAGAAATTAATTTTTTATTTTAAAATTATTAGGGAAATAACGTAAAATTGACCTTTAACTATAATTTGTAGAAAAGTACATGAACAAATATAAACTAAGATAAAAAATAATTAAATATTAGTACATGAAACAATATAATTTAAGAGAAAAAGTAATTAAACCGAGGTGAAATTTGTAAAAACAGCTAGTAAGGTCAAGTTTAGAGGGTCCAATTTTTTTTCAACTAAGTTTGTATTCAAATCGTGCTTTAGGGTTATTAGAGTATAATTATTATTATTAGATTTTTATTTCTTTATATGAATTGGATTAATTGCTTTATACAAACCGGAAAACTATTTTTTATTATTTTATTTATCTTTAGAGTTATTAGGCTATAGGCTATTGCATATGCCATTAAATAAATATAAAAACAAGAAATTGTCACGTATTTCTCAATGGTGCATAAAAAATTATAATTTAATTATGATTAAATAATAATAATAATATAAATATATCAGTCTCAAAAATAACAAAATATGCTACCTGTATAACCAAGACATCTAAGTTTGATTATAATATACAATATAGGTGTTGTAGAATTGTGTTAAAACCAGTTTTACCTATTCATCATACCAAATTTATATAATACATTTTTTTTATGCAACCGTTGTGTATATATATTGGAAACTAAAATCAAATACACCTTAAAGAAAGAATAAGAATAAAGAAAAATAAAATAAAATCATAAAATTCATGAACCGAAATAAATTTAAAAAAAAGGTTGTATAGGCGCACAACACACAACTTTCACCCAAAAGTATAAAAATTAGTTTCTCGAGTTGAAGATAATGAATATTAAATTGTTCCCTACCGAGAATATATCAGTTTAACAAAATACAACGAAAACGTGTACATATTGCTATGTACGCTATGGAGATTTAATAGGGATGCCAGGATAATCGCTGAAGGCCATTATCCAAAAATAAGTTAAATAATTAATTATATATTGAGTCCTAAAAAACTATCATTATAATTGGATTCCTTTCCAAAGGCTGTTTGTGTGTTTTCCAGTTTATCAATTTAATACCTTTATATTTATAAAATGTTGTTACCATTAATTATATAGTATAATAAAGAGTGGTATATTGGGTTTTATAATAGTATATAAACTACATAAAGAAACTAAGTATTTATTTACAATTTTTTATTATGATTAAAATGATTCAGATAAAGGTTGCCATAAAATATAGATTATTACTTATTGGTTAATTTTATACTTATACCGGCTGATGCCGTGGGATGTAGTGCCGTAGGTGTCGTTCATAAGGGATGTTCAGGTCTCGTGGCCCTTCTCACGACTTCGTCTGGTCGAAGTGCATCTTTTAAGTCTGCCTCCTGACTGTGGTCCTCACCCGTCTAAGCCTTCCTGTTGAGTGTGTCCCTCTAAGTCTTCCTCTTGACTGTGGTCCTCACCCGTCTAGTCCTGCAATGCCTATTTTTCCTGGCCTTGTTACCCTACACTTATTCTCCCACTCACCTTTTTAGGGTGTTACCTTATTTTGGAATCTCTTCTCTCATTGGTCATCGATGACCGAAGACTCCCGAGGCAGGCGTTCCTCTCCTCAGGGCCGAGGATGGATAAAAAAAGTTTGACATGTCCAGGAAGGGCCTGCAGCTGCTTAATTTGATTCCGATCCCTCGTCAAACCTGTCATTTTTAAAGGTTAGCCAATCTAATTTTCACAGGGGACTCTGGTAATGTGACAAACTTAATACAGATGTTTTCATATCCGGGGACGCAGTAAGAGACTCCTACCCTAACCAGGTATCGGGGACAGATGGCAAAAAACCTTAATAAACGACATATTGTTGTAATCATGGCTAATGCCTCGATACATAGCTATATGAATGCAATTGGAAGAGTTAAATCGGACTCGACTATTTGCGATTCAAGCTCCTGCTCTAGTTTTCTCCTTTATTTATTCATAAATTATTGAATATTTACAATTCATCCACCATTTATAACTGGTTATTTATTTTAAATAATTAAAATTAAAGGATTTTTTTTTTCAAAAATCGGAATTTTAGCCCTGTCTGGCTGTTTCATCGAGGATCAAACCTATCTGATACTAAATACTACTTAATTATACATTGTTTTACCGAGTTTAATCAAAATTGATTGTGATGTTTTGAAGAACATCTTTTTTTTTTTTTTCCTTATGCCGAAGTCTTTGGTCGTTCAACCATTCGACGTCTTGCTGTCAAAATGCACCAGAGGCCACTGTCTTCTTGGAAAGTCGGCGAGGATTGTGTTTTATATTAAACTATTATATGAAAATCCTGTTAAAAAAGTATAAAATTGTTTATGACAATATATAAAAGATAATTCTGGTTGGTCGATTTTAACGAAAACGTTACTTTAACATCCCGAGCATACACATGCCCTAAATATGTAATTTCAGTTTTGAGGTAGGCTTTTCACACCATTTTACAGACTTGTTTGTTTGAAACTCATGTATTTTCGTCATAAAATCCAATTAAGAATTTAATACATATCGGTAACTGAAAATAATAATGAATATATGACGATTTTTCAAATAACACTGGTTATAACACAAGACTGAGCTATATATTCTTAAAATATACAAGTATTTGATTAGAGCACTTTCACTAATGAAAGCAAATAATTCAGGAATGCTCCCCATTGCCCCGGGCCGTACTTTGGTGAAGTGTTCAACATTATCGTCACCTCTTTATATATTCACTAAATAGTCTAACTATTTGTTAATTAATGGCTTCCTGGAAAGTTCTGAGTGTTGATAGATAACTTCGACGAACTCTCAAATTAATATCGACCGGTGCTGTACGCTCTGCTTTGGTATATTATAAACTTGTTGCTAAATTCTGTGTGACGTTCTAAACAATGTATCTTATACAACTTGATCTTCAATAACAACAAAAAAAAATATGTACATATACTTTTATCAAAATATCTCTTGAATAGTGCTAATGTCATTTGCTACAAATGGCGTTCCAAATTGTTAACGCTCTCGACACGAAGTAAAATAACTGACGAGTGTAGGTAATTTTTATCTACATAATGTAAAACATAACCTTAATTTTATTTCATTATAATTTATTTATTTTTCAAATAATTCTTTTTTTTTCGTACATTCGTATAATACATGAAATGTATATATATGCTTTTACTGAGTCTTATCCCTTTGATTGCCTTCTAATGTGTGGCATTATAAGGTGTTGATATCAGTCCAGCTAAGGTGCTATAGACCAACTAAAGCCAGGAATAAATATTTAATTAATAATTATTCAATTAATTCTTCATTTTTGAACTTAACATAAACTATGTAAATATATTAAATAAGAGACTAGGAAAATCAAATTCAATTATCAAAATTATTGTACCACAATTTAAACATGAATATACATTAAATTATTAGATAAAATTAAAAAAAAACACAATTATTTGAGGCGTTGAATTCTATAATCTCAGCTAAGTCTATTTTGAAATATCTAATTTTCAATTGAGAAATTGGGCAGTAAATTATCAAAAGGGTAAAAGACTTTTTTCTCAAATAACCTATAATAAATTTAATCAAATAAATTTTATTGTAATTATTTATTTTATTTTGTGCTAATCTAGGACAAAAACTGTTAATTTAAAACAAAATTAAACGTGGACTTAAATGATTTACAATGCTAAGTATTTATCTTTTGAATATTATTAAAAAATGGTTTAAATAAATTTTATTTCATAGCACATTCCACTTAAGCCATATTTTTTGACTAACTAACAACATTTTGGGAATAATTAAACTTGAAACGGATATTTTCAATCACACAACCTTAGTAGATGACCTGAAATGTAGCAAGTTATATCAATGACCTTAATTATAAATAAATAATTGAACGTAAAGCTGCTATATTAGGCTTTGTAAAGCTCTTGACTAAATAGACAGTGTCCCTGAAATTAACAAAGCATTAATTTAAAGAGAAATACTAAAGGCCGAGATTGCAGTTAAGTAACATTATATATTTATGAATAGAAGAGGTGTCAGAGTTTAGGAAACATTTTCTAATATACTCAATTCAATATTTTTAGTACATTACATCACTAAAACCACTTTAAATTAAACTTTTAAAGTATTAAATTGATAGAACCTTTAAAGTAAATCATAACCTAGCCTACTCATCTTTCTTTTCTCAGTCCGCCGGTGTTCCTCAAGGTAGTATCTT
>NW_027115723.1:186476-194110 GCF_000696795.3 Halyomorpha halys | reverse complement strand
AAGTACCACCAATGGGTGGTTCCTTCCCAAGATTTTCAAGTGTATATGAAACATACTACATATTTACCTATTGTATTATTTTGTACAGTTGTAAATTGCAATAAATAAATAATTAAAAAAAAAAAAGTATTAAATTTCAAAGTAACTGACCAGCATTGGATAATACCTTTTATTTGAAGGTACATTATTAAATCACCTATCATAATGTTAATAAAAGTTGTGGAATATATATATTTTGCAAACACACACACTGTAGTTGTAACAAAAAAAAACCTCTGAGGATAGCAAACCATCTCTAATCAACATTATATTTTTTTCATATCTTAATTTCTTTTGTCCATCGTGGATTTGTTATGACACGTGAATTTTAAGCACCTCCGTTTTTTTTTTGTTCCATATCTTTTTGTTTTACTCTGAAGGGTAGATTTAGAGGGAACATAAAAAAGATCTCCCTGATATTAGTGTCGCTCAATGTATAGACGAGATAAAGTCCTTAGGTCTTTACGCAGAACCCTGTTCGTACATTACTTTTTTTATAAGAACATTAAAGCTTACTTTTCATCGTAAAATTCTCTTATGAAGTTTGTCAGCAGGTCTAATTCGGTGTGGAGGAGAACTTTTATTTTACATAAGTAAAATAAAAGTTCTCCTCCACACCGAGTTAGACCTACTGACGCTTCATAAGATATTATAAACTTCAAAAGACCTATAAAAGTATCCACAAATTTCTTATGGAGTTTTTAACATTACTTTCACTGAGTAGGCCATCAAGTTTTTATTCTAAATCCCACAAAAAAGTAACCAACTGCAAGTCTAAGTACTGTTAAGTCTATAAGATTGTAAAAATGATATTTCTTTTTTCTGTTCTTGTGAAATTTCATTTTCATGAATAATATTTCATATTCTAGTAGCATTATGTCCAGAGAATGATAATGAAACGACAGTAGATTTATCACGAAGCTGTTCCTATACAAACAAATAATATTCATTCGTAAGGAGATTAAGAATATTATACCGTGATTTTTTAGAAGTTATTTTTAGGCTCTGTTTTATCAATTCCATGACAGAGAATTTTTTTCCTCAGTATTTTTTATTTATCTACTTTATCCCCGTCTATCCTCTCAGTCCCTCTCTCTCTTTTTTAAAAAGATAATATTATAATCAAAAGATTGATCCCTATGCTCTGTAAATTGCTAAATCAATACAGTCGATCCCTCTTTTATTATATTCCCAATTAAATATAAATATTAATAAAAAACATTAATAGGCACAGGTAATATAGAACATTAGAAGAAGTTGCACTGCGGTAAGGCGCTCTGCTGCTCCAAACTCCAAGATTCGAATTCGGCTTTAGCAGATATTTATTTATTCTGTTAATGTAGCCATGCGTTAACACTGTGGGTTCTATTCTGTGTTATTCTGAGAAAAAAATAGCAGCTGAATATGATCTAGAAAAAAATAACGTCCTTATTGCATAACCGTTGTTCTAAAAACAGAACACCCTAACAAAGTGGTGAACTCCTGATCCTATTTGGGGTTCCAACGGTTCACCACATTATTATTATTAATAAAATAAAAAAAATAATATAAAAATGGTCCGTTGATGTATCTGTAAAAATATTTACGTATATTGATAGATGGAAGAACCAAAATAGTCCATAAAAATTTCTTAGGTGGTATGATTTTTGGGCTGGGGAAGGGACAAATTTAGGTATTTTATTGTAATATTACTTTTTGTACGACTGACCCATTTTTCACAATTATTTTGTTACGCCGAACAAAACATAGACATCATAAAAATGTTTATTTTAGACCTTGTTACAGACGAAAACTCATACTTCCAATATTAATGATAAAGGTTTTTTTTCTGATTTTCGCTAATTAATAGAAAGCTGAGGATATCCCGGAAATAAACATTCTATACAAAATTAAAGTAGACAAATATTCGGAAAAAATGCATACATTTTATATAGAGAGTTCTCTTTATACAATAGTCCAGCCAGACACCGAAGATTTAAATATTGCTTTGTCAAGTTCATAACGTTTTTTTCAATGATTCTACATATTTTCTTAGGATACTTAATTCGAAGTTTAGGCCCCGGGAACGTAAACTTCCTATTCAGCATTTTATTTACGTGGTTTAACAAAAAAAAAAAAAATAAAAAAAATGTTGGTTTTCAGTTTTTAAATCGGGCAGTTTTCGAAGATAAATGTTCAATAAAAAAAAATTAAGCAGGCGAAATAACCGACAGATTTTCGACTAACGATTTGTCTAAAGTTCATGTAAAATTCCAATGAAAAGAATAAGAATGAAATTAAAAAAATTTGAGCATTTATAAGATTGAAACAATTCAAGGTCGAGATTAAAGAAAAAGTTTCAAGGCACATCGGGAAATAATAATTGATTAATAACTATATTTCATTTTTAGGTTAATTATGATAACAATATTTATTATTTTCGACACTTTTTGTACCTTACTTCATCAGTTATATTAGGCAAGCAATCATAACCAAGACTTTGTTTACCCAATTCAATGACCGAGAATCTTTTTTTTTTCCTTAATATTTTTATTTATCTATTTCCCAATATAACTTTGGCCATTTTTTAAATATTAGGAATCTGAATTGACTTATGTCCATCAGCATTAATTTTGATCGGCCCGCTGTGTGATTAACTTTATACAGTTGAGTCACCAGCCTCAAATATTAATTCATTGAAATGATTTTCATTAAAAAAAAACAACTATAGTGCCAGTGAATGTTATTTGTGCATAGATTACTTCAAAATACTTCCTGATATATATTTTATATGTTACTTAATTTCCATATACTCATGATTACAGATTTTTACCGTTCGGAGATGATGTCATAGTATCTAATGAAACGATACTACTTTTTTTTTTTTTTTTTTCAATAATTTATTTATTGATATTTACAACTATATACACATATATACATCAAGTAAATTTGCTGTAAGTGATATTATGACATGATAAAAACATGTGGAGAATCTACCCATTGATAGAACTCCAAAAACATTTCTAAAGAAGATCTCGAGGCCATCTTATTTTCAGACGTCTAGGAGGATTATTAGGTAGTGAGGGAGAAGGCAGGTTAGAAACGAATTGGTTTGGGTGGTTGGGAAGTTCATTATGGAAGGATTGGTATCTGGTTCTGGCCAAATCGGCAACATAGGGGACATTGAGTTCCTGATGGATGATTTGATTTGTGACAAAGTAAGGAGCATTAAGGATTTTACGAAGGATTTTAGACTGTAAGGATTGGATTCGAGAGGAATTAGATGGTTTAGTGGAGCCCCATAGCTCAACTCCGTATGTCCAAATCCAAATAGGCCTTATAATAGTCATGTAGATCAGTCTTTTGTAATGGATTGAAAGTTTGGACCGTTTGTCCAGTAAATGTTGTAATAGTCGAAATCGACGAGCAGTTTCCTGTCTTTTCAGTCTTGTATGAGGATTCCATGTCAGTAGTTTGTCCAGATTTAGTCCTAAGTAACGGATCTGTTCAACAGGAATGAGTGGGGTATTATTAAAAGATACTGTAGAGCAAGACGAAGGTTTACGACGAAGGGTAAATGTGATTTGGTGGGATTTATTGGAATTTATTTTAATCCTCCAGTTTCGGCACCATTCTTCGAGGGTGGTGATGTGGGATTGAAGGGATGGGGATACAATGGAAGGATCATTATTCACTGACAATAGGGATGTGTCGTCGGCATACGTGGTAAGAATAGTGTTAGGATGGGTTGGGATGTCAGCTGTAAAAACTGTACAAAGGATAGGACCAAGGATACTACCCTGAGGTACACCAGCAGACTAGAACGGATAATGAGACAATATGTAGGGGGTAGGAATTTACGGATCTTGTATAGCAGTCCTGGGTGCCAGACTCGATCAAAAGCCATGATACTACTTAAATTAGCTTTAAAATGATTTTTATAAACTTCATGGTATTGTTGATTATAATAGCATTCAACTTTATTTTTTAGCTTGGGGAATTATCTGAAAATAAAAAAAAATTCTACGCTATAAACTTATTTAGTGGCAAAATAAATGTAATAATAAAAATAAAAATCAACAATGAACGAGAGAATACTTAGTAATTTTAGAAATATTACAATAAAGCTAAAAGTCCATTAGCATATTTCTTGGTATTTGGGTTGTTTTAATAATGGCAACAAATGAAAGATAGCCTTTGTACTTGAGAGAAAGGAGCATTAGAAAAAGGGAGCATAGTAATGAAAATAAAGTCACAAAAAGCGTTATTAATTCACTTTAATAGCAAAGGGGCTATAAACATTCAATTTTAAGGAAAGGATATAAAGTGGAAAAGAGTTGGGAGAGGGAACATACATATAAAAATAAAAACAAAAACTAAGAAACAGCCTACATAAAGTACAAAGTAATTACAAAATTGAGATCAATTAAATATTAAAATACAAAAAATTGGTTTCCCGATTTTTTTTTATCCTAAGGATCTAACTACTACCGGCTGTAAAAAGATTTCGCTTCATTGAGAACCCCACGAAAAATTATATCTTTAATAGTGTTTACTAAAAAAGGTATGAACACTTGTATTTGTTGTAAAAAAGGGAAAACCACAACCTATGAAGGGCGTTTACAAAGGAGCGCTGGTCGCTGTAGAATGGTTACTAGTATATTGAGGATTGATGGTCCACATCTCGCTCAAGAAGTATGATTTTTTTTTTTTTAAGCGATTTATATGTTTACAGAGGCTGGATAAGCCTCTCTCTCCCCAGTGCCGTTTGAATAACTTAAACTAGAAATGGAGGTCAGTTTCCGAAATGATTGAACAATTTTTTTTTTACTGTGATCGATTGATTCCAGGAAACTCTAGAAATAATAAAAGGACTCTTTCCACATTCCAATTACATTTCCCTTTGGTCATTTATTTATTCAAACTTTCTGTTGGGTTTAACTCCATGACCATGAAAATGAAAAAAAAGTCCTAAGAAAAGTTAATAAAAAAAAAAGAACCACAGTAATTGAATTTTAGTTCATAGTTATTAACTTTATACGAAAATTGTTGAAAGAAGTTGAATATAATTTACTTTATCCAAAATGTTTAACTTTCTTTTTTTTTACTTACTTTATAATATCATTAGCTTCCAGGACCCGGATTCGAATCCGGTTGTGACAGATAAATATTGAAGTCGTGAGACAACCCTGAGGGTTAGAAAGCTCACCTGGGGCTCATCCAGCTTCTATAAAGTGGGTAAACTAAATAGGTAAAAAACATGGTGGTTGAGCGTGATCTTTAACAAATCACCTTGTCCAAAAAACATTAATTCCTCACAAAGTACTGAACCCTTCATGAGTTGTAGCGGTAGAGATATTTATTTTATTGCTATATAGTTACATCATAATTTTTTTTTTTTAGTTTATTAAATTCTTTTATTTATTGATGGATATTACAATCTGCCAAACAGTTGTGGGCAATAGGTAATAGTGATGAATGATCTCATACATAGTAAAATAAAATAATGTAAATAAATAAAAGACGCCGCTCTAGAGGAGTCTTGCCACACGGGTTTCTTGATTTTTTTTTTTTTTTTTTTAATATACCTTAAATAACTCATGCATATTTCGTTTAAATACCATCAGCAATATATAATACACTGAAATTGCCCCAGATTGTACAACTAATAAACTATAACACTTATGTCGGTATATTTCCTCACCATATTATTATAAGTTAACCAAATATCGTATTGTTCTGACTGCTATAGGCAATATACGAATAGCAATATAGCCATGAAATTATTTAGGTCGACTTTCATATAGTAAAATCGTTTTGCTTCAAATACTTTCTTTTATATATTTTGTATTTATTTAGAAATATAAATTACCAAATTCGTATGTACATTTAAATGTTTGTTAGGTTCAAATTAAAGTCACACAAGACTATTTTGTATTTATAAATCCATCTTCTTCAGAAATAAATCACAACGGATGAGGAGAAATAATAACATATCATTAATAAAAACAATATATATTTCAGAGGTAGAAATTTGTTTTCCCAGATTGTTTATTCCACAAAAAAGTGGAAAAAAAATTGTTTACGAAATACTTCTGGGTGTACATTAATGATAATTTAACACGTAATACCTTTCGGAAGCTAAGAAGAGAACGAGCCTCTCTATCTTGGGCAAGCGAGAAACAGATGGCTCAAGTTATCAAGAAGGGATATCAAAATGATACCGTTGTAACAATATATATTATAGTCATATCATAGTCACGTAATATCGAGTTGTATTAAGGGCTTGTTACTAAACTTTCCTGAAAGAAGTGGGGCGGTTTGTTGAATTATTATTACTTCATCAATATCAGTTAACAAATTCAATATAAATTATAATAAAATAAAAAATTTCGTAAATGAACAGTATAGCAGGATCGTGATATGTATCAGTTTTCATTAAAATTGAATGTATATCTTGTAAAAAACTTTAAAATTAATTAACCTGGAAGTAATGCCCAGCTTAATTAGTATCTTTAAAACCAATTAACAGCTTTAACAAAAAAACAGTGTGTCAATAAAAAACATTGAAGTATTTTTTGAATTAATAACACTCTGATTAAAATAGTTTTATTTCGATAATGTAAACATTTTATAATAATATTTACCAATAATAGAAGTATAATATTTAACAAACTATTCCTTCAATATTAATATATACATACTAAGGTTGCAGAGAGTTGTCCAACTCGTCATATTAACATTAACGACCAATTATTTTATTTTAATTTTATCATTGATTTCAATAGTATTTTTATAAAAATAAAAAAATAATAAATAAAAATAAAAGCATATTTCCTTTATACAGTTTTAGTACCAAGGGAAAAAGAAACACTAAATGATCAGGGACAAGGTATAAATATATAGATTAGAAAAGAGAACATGTGATAAAGAATATTTTCTATCCCTTCAAGTAAAATTTAGTGAAGAGTTTAGTGGAAGATGATTTTTATTTCCAGCTAAAGAGTTTTGGCTTAGAATAGAGATAATCTAAAACGTATTTTCACAAGAAAAGTTAGAATCTAGAAATAAAATTTAAAAAAAAATTCACAGTAAAGACAATAATTGTTTGATTGTTATAATTTCCTTATTTCTTTAAGGAATTATTATCATTTATAGTACTTTAGAGATTAAGATATTTTAATGAAGAAGAGTTGTGTTATTCAGAAAAAACAAAAAAAACTGAGATGGTTGAGAAGCGGACATGAGTCAAGTAGACTTTTTTTGTTGTACTCAAGAGGGTAGAAACACCACCCGAAGTTTGTCGACTTTATCCTCTTACTCACTGTATACATACATATATCTTTATTTTCTTTTTAAGTTTATATTGATTAACTTAATATTTTAAAATTGTAAATTCTCTTCAATAAATAAAAAAAAATATTATTAGATTTATTTTTTATTATTATAGTTGTTTGAGAGTGGTTTAGTTTCTTTTTAAACAATTTTGATCTCTTTTCTCTCAACCTTTATTCTTTTTAACATCCGACGTTTCGACCTCTCAGGTCATTCTCAAGGATTCCTACAAACAGCTCCTTTTAATTACTTTTATAACAAATTTCCTTCACTTACATACT
>NW_027115723.1:177273-183061 GCF_000696795.3 Halyomorpha halys | reverse complement strand
AGTATGTAAGTGAAGGAAATTTGTTATAAAAGTAATTAAAAGGAGCTGTTTGTAGGAATCCTTGAGAATGACCTGAGAGGTCGAAACGTCGGATGTTAAAAAAGAATAAAGTTGAGAGAAAAGAGATCAAAATTGTTTAAAAAGAAACTAAACCACTCTCAAACAACTATAATAATAAAAAATAAATCTAATAATATTTTTTTTTATTTATTGAAGAGAATTTACAATTTTAAAATATTAAGTTAATCAATATAAACTTAAAAAGAAAATAAAGATATATGTATGTATACAGTGAGTAAGAGGATAAAGTCGACAAACTTCGGGTGGTGTTTCTACCCTCTTGAGTACAACAAAAAAAGTCTACTTGACTCATGTCCGCTTCTCAACCATCTCAGTTTTTTTTGTTTTTTCTGAATAACACAACTCTTCTTCATTAAAATATCTTAATCTCTAAAGTACTATAAATGATCATAGTACTCACAGCATTAAAAAAAAGAAGTAAAAGAAATTTAAAATAATAATAGTAATAAATTAAAGTAAATAAAAAGAAGTATTATGGTAGGTATAAATAAAAGTATAAATTGATATAATGAAATAAAACTAATTAAATAATAGGAAAATAATTGTAAGAAAAATAAAAGTATAAATCATATAAATATATAGCTGTACCTATACACCATATTTACATTCAACCATTGGAACTCAAAACCAAGCTTTGGCACCCTGGTGTTGAAGACAAAGCAGGGAGAACATAATTTTAGTATCTAAATATCACAAGAAGCAATGGTTAGTTAAATATAAATTTTGAAAATATACAAATATAACAATTACATAACTTTATTAATTATCAATTATTAAATATAATTAATTATAATGCTTAATGAATTCTGTAGAGTAAAAGCTTAGTTTTTTAATTCTAGAATCCTGTACTAAATTCAAGTGATCCGAAAAACATCGATACTCTAAACCTTTTGTTTGTTTTTCGCCTGTAACTTTTGGCGAAAACGGTGCATCCTAGCGAAAAAGTTCTAATATTGCTAACTAAAGACCATTAATTGCAGTTAATAATTCGCTCCAGTAATATGGTCGAAAACTATACTCATGAAACGACCATTTTTTAAATTTACAAAGATAATAATATCAGTAAAACATTAACATGGATATAATATTCAGTATTTTATGACCACAAATAATATTACATCCTAATTTGTATGATTTACAACCTAACCTTGCACAGAATATCATTCTAATTTCTAGTATATTTTTTTTTTAAATTACTGATAAAATAGTAGATAAATTGATACATTTCAATAAATGAATGAAATTTGAAAATTTAAATTCAGGTTAATTATTTATAATTATTAACAATAATAATATAATAATTAAACTTTCTTACAATTAAGAACCTAATCGTTTTATTATTTTTTGGTTCTACTAATATTAGTTTATTGTTTTATGTATTAATTCTAATATCCTCTTTTTAGTGTATTTATAAATAAAGAACAAGTGGCAGAGTAGATGATTGTAATAATGCCTTCTCTCGTATTAAAAATTAAACTTACCCTATTTTTGTGCATCAAATTTTATTAAATGTAGCTTAATATATTTTTGGAAGATTATTAGTTGACCATATGTGGTGATCGAAGGGAGATTAGATGTAGTTTAGAAATGTACAAAAATAATAGAAAAGCTGTTAATTAGTTACCTACATTTTGCCCCTATTTAGAGGACTTGATATGGGCTAAATGAGAACAAGATACAAACTTTGTAAGATAAGATGAGACAATATGAATATTCATAGAAAGTTGTAAAAAAAAAATTTAATGAAAAATAAAAAGAAAACGTAGTCAATTAAAAAAATATATAGATATATTTGAATTGAATATAAATAAAAAAGCAGGTACAGTAATATATATCATTTGTTTTCTAATTTATTTTAATAATAAATGGAAACGTAGCATTTTTATATACATTTTTCATGTTTAATCTTTTTTACAACTTTTTATGTGTATTGTTGTTATCTTGTCATATAATACAATGTTTATACAATGTTTTGTTTTCATTTAGCCTTGCTAAGTAGGGCGAAATATGGTTTACTGATAAATAGTTTCTCAGCATTTTTTTTTACCTTTCTCTACTGACACACAGACCATCAACCAATACTCATAGGTTTTTATACAAAAAAAACAAAAAAACAACAGCTATAGTCATTTATAAACCAAACTTGAATATAAATTCAAAACATACAAAGTTCTGTTTTCTGTATTTATCTTTCCTCTTTCCCGTTTCCTTCTTCCCCATGTATTTATACCTTTCTGTATTTTTCCTATCCTGTATAAGGCTCCTTCAGAGGTGCATTGTATTTTCCTCATTGTTCAAGAACACTCTCGAAATATTTATTTGGAAAAGAATGGTGTTAGCAATCTAAGAGGCTCGAGACGTTCCTTACGACCGTGAGCTCTTTATTACATGTTTGTAGTTTTATAAAATCAATTGTGAGACATTTTGGTACCATTGATTGCAATCATATAATTTAGGGTTCAGCCGTTTTCCTCTCGCTTCTTGTTCGGGGTTTCTATGAGGTTGTGGTGGTGTCACTTTAACCGTTCCAGTAATTCTTCCGACGAACGCTGGCCAACATAAGGAAGGTGTGTTTTGTGGTCGAATAAGTGACCGGTCGAAACGACGAGCGCCTATGATGTCATGTTGTGACATATCCTTCACACTATCTTCATTTCATACTGAGGGGGACACATAATGAGATTGAATAAATTTACAAAATAGGATGTGTAAATCCGACAAATGGTAAAAATTAACTTATAGGGATTCGTTTAAAATAGAACATCCTACTCTAGATACTTTAATCCGGAACGTGACAGGTTAGTCTGTAGGATATAGTTCCTTGTCTACATTCAAATCAAATCATAGTTCAATATATTGCATTTATTTAATATATATGCATTTATTACTGTATTTATTTAAATATACATAGATTATACTACCTTTAAATACAAATTAGTTTAGTAGACCAAATATGTATCACTATAGGCCCCCCTCTGAATTTCAGAGACATAATTCAGAAAGAGAACTATTCACGATAGGTGAAAAAAATTACCAAATAAGAATCAAATATAGTAAAAATGAAGCATTATAAAATATCTAGGAATATATAAGAATATAATATTTAAATTGGTTTGTAAATGTCTTCATTCTACACGCAAAGAATGTCACGTAACAGAAGAAGTGGTACACTGAGAAAGAAAGGACTAAAGGAATAGAGGAATATGCAAAGCGATGGGCCTTAGGTAAAGCAATATGGAAGTAGAGCATTGAAAATTTAGGTTAAGGAAACACAATACTTTATTGGAGTGTGCTAAAATATCACTTGGTGAAAGAAAATATAGCTGGCGAATTGTTTTAAAAGTTAATAAAAAAAATTAAATGTAAACCAAAAATAATTAGGTAAGTGAACACGAGCATTACTTTTACACAGAGCTAACACAGAAAAATGGCGATTGTCGTAGCCTAGAAGAATTACAAGAAATGAACGGGCAATTTAAAAAGCAACCCGGACGATAAAGATGAGACGGATGATATTATTCTAGCAAGAAATTAAATTTTCTTTATGGAACAGTGAATTATTACATTTATTCAGGTAATGGCTAGGTCCCATTAATTTGCATCTTGTGGTCCGGAGTCCGAGACGCCGTAAGGTAGGATTTATTAGGTCTCTAGATCTAGGCAGGGAAATGGTCTTGGGAATAGGGAATACGTGGATTTATAATGGGATATATTAATGTTGTTGCTCGCTGTTAGTAATGAAACTAACTATTAAAATAATGGCAATTATAAAGGAGTCTGAGATTTTACGTGGGGATTTGTTCAACTGCGGTAGATTAACTATTAGTTTAATATCTTCACGTTATCATAACTGTTGTTAAATAACTTTGATGGTAGCAAAAATCGACCAAGGATAACGGAAGGGAACAATTCCTAATAAGCTAGAGTTTTAAAGATAAAAATTCATCTATATAACAACTTCTAGGAAAATTGAAAACCTAAAATATCATTTATTTATTTGTTAGATGACATATAGAATCCATTTTCAAACTTTATTATTAGAATCGGAGAGCAGGCTGACTCAGTGACTCATTGAGAAGGCTCTGTGCCTTACCAACTCTAAGTACCCGAGTTCGAATCCGTCTATGGCAGATAATTATTTATTCTGTAACTGTAGTGAGACAACCCTGTAGGTTTGGGAGCCCTCTGAGGTCCACCCAGCATTTTATGATTATAAGTTATTATAAGTGGGTACCCTCAATTGGGAAAAATTTGGAGGCTGTTTATGATCATGAACAAATCACCTCCTTGCACAACAATTATTCAGCAAACAGTAGTTTGTTACAAAATATTGAACCGCTTACCCTACATGGGGTACAAAATATTGTAGCGACGCAGATTTTAATTTTTAATATAGTCTCATAGCTATTTTCGTAGAAAAATTGTTTTTTACCTAATTTTTATTTTCTCTTGAAACTGAAATTTGGTACAAATACGTATATTATTGAAATGACTTGAGGATGGATCCTCTCTGAAGCGGTATCAACACATTACCTGGAATAATACGTCATAACATTTTCAGCAATCTTAATATTTTTTATAACGCATTTTCCCAAATAGCAACCTTTAAAAAAAAAAAAAGATTAAATAAACTTACTACAGATATATTGATGATATTAGTAAGAATGTGTAATTTGATGAAATAAATTTTGACAATTTGACGAGTGTTTTAATACTAGGTAATTATTAAATTATAAATATTCTTGGTATTTCGCAGTTTCCTCTCAATTATATCACAAGAAACTGTTTTTATAATTTGTCAATGAGTATGTAATAGCATTATGTCTTCATAAGATGGATATAAATTTTAACATACACTATAGGTATTCTCTAATTACCGTGATACAAAACATTGAGAAAAATATATATATTATTATCTGGAAAAATAATTTATATAAAAATTTTAAAATTATTGATAATGTTTAATTTATGATTCTTGGAATTAGTTTTAAAAATAAGCCTAAATTGTTATCCAATGAAAAAATAAATAATAATTGGAATTTTAATTTTTCCAGTGGTATAAAAGAATATGGTAATCCTTAATAGTGGACACTATTATTTAGAATAAAAATTTTAATAATTGGGGAAAAATGTATACTTAAATATACATATATTTTTCTTAAGCCCATTGGAAAAAACACATGAAATAATTCATGATAAAAGTTCCTTAAGGAAGATGTCACAAAATAAATACGCATTAGCAAAAACTTAAAAGCAAAAGTTGAAGATTTACGGAGAGTAGTTAGATCAAATTCAGCTGCTCTTGAGAAGTGTTCTGACAACGTCTCTGATCCCTTAAGTAACTTCAGAAGTTTCAACCTTAACTTTAGCCCCAGAACTTCGATGTCAGTCGAACCACCGAAGCAAAGATTGCTTTATTAAAACTGAGGGTCTATTAAAGTTAGGATTATAATATTAATATACCCACAAAATTGGAATAGCTTCATTTTAGGGATAACTTTTAATTTTTTTAAGTACAAAAAAATCTTTAATAATTAATTTTATCATTTTTTAAAACCATTTAATATAAAGATGTATATGCTTCACAGAATATTAATCAGGCTGTTATCTATAGACCCAACTTAGATTAGATTAGATTAGGTTTTTATTCAGGGCGATCAACATCTAGGTTATTACACCCTTTTTACTTCATCTATCTTCTTGACTT
>NW_027115723.1:174816-176418 GCF_000696795.3 Halyomorpha halys | reverse complement strand
CAAGGGGGCAATCTATAGATAGAATCAGCTTGGTTTGTAGGCATGCCATAAATCTCTCTTATGATTTCTCTCTGTCTTATGCCTAATGGAGCGTTCCGTGAATGATTCATTTCATATTTTCTCGTGCAATGAGGGTGAAATATATGGGGGTACGCAGGGTTTGTTGGTTGGAGTTTGATTTTGGTAACCCCATGGGTAGACCCAACTTAGGAAAAGAGGGAGAGAGAAATACTTTATTCATTCATGCTGCCCAATTACATCGGGTTGCTACATTACACAGCATACTTATCAATCCGTGATCGGACATATATAAATTACCTCTTTTTACATGGTATAATAAAATAGAAAGAAAAAAGTTTTTTTCCCCCACAGTTTTCTTTTACAATTAAAAAATTCAGTATAGGCACCAAATACAAAGATTTCAATTTATTCCTTTTTTTTCTTTCCCCCTCTTGTCCATTCCATTTCACAATTTTTATTTCATTTGATCGACAAATTCACTCTTCCGAATTCCCCCTCTCAGATCCTCCTATTCCACATATAAAACTGTTTTACTTCTTTCAACAAAGTGTATTTGTAATATTAAATAAATGCATCATTTCAGCTTTGCCAAGCACTATGAGAACGAAAAACTTCAATATTTTTTAATCAATCCATAAGATCCAGAAAAATTATTAAATCAAATAGAGTTCTTTCCTTTTAACTTTCAGTTTCAATTCGTAATTTTTACGTTTTTCCTATTGAAAATAGCAAAATTTAGAGTTCTGAAGTTTCGAAACAATATCCAGATGTCTCCTCAGATTCTTTTATATCAGCTATTGAAACAAAAGTTTGCATCATCTAAACCTCTTAAGAAGTCATCAGTGTTAGAGGGTGGAAATGAAAATCCTCTCTCCAAAAAAAAGATTAAAAGAAAGTTCAATAAATTTCTTAATATATTTGTAAAATATTATGTTTAACTAAAAAAAAAATATTTTTCACGTAAACAAATTTCTGTTGCAGATTTCACTAACATCATTTTATTCTTTTTGCTTTGCAAACCCGGCACTCACATTCTACACTTAATAGCTGAGATAAGATGTACTTATTCTCAAAAAAAGTTAAATAAAATTTAAAAAAGTTAAATAATAAAAAAAATTAAATAAATAAAATATAAAAAAGTTAATTAAAATTTTATTAATTTTATTTCGTGGTAATTTAATATAATTGTTGTTTAAAGGAGTATTTTGCATTAAGTTAAGGACGTTTTGAAACAGTTTAGAAGTTGCACCGGCTTAGTGCATGTTTGTAAGGGATGCGCTTTCTACACAATACTGCATTAACAGGAGCTCTTTGAAGTTCACCTAAGTTCATACCGATCAGTAATACTCACAAGCTTTCCGAACAATGTCATAGTGTGAGTATCAGTCGTCCTAGTCAGAACATTTGCCGCTCCCCTATGTAGATATTTCAATTTATTTATTTATTTATTTATTTAATGTAATTTACAACTGTACAAAATAATACAATAAGTAAATATGTTGTATGTTTCATATACACTTGAAAATCTTGGGAAGGAATCACCCATTGGTGGTACTTCAAACGTTAATTTATATTAGATTG
>NW_027115723.1:173123-174106 GCF_000696795.3 Halyomorpha halys | reverse complement strand
AACTGGTGGTCAGGAATAACATGATATGAGTCAAGGATTGGATAGAGGCGTTTTAATAAGAGTTTTTCTAGGCTTTTGGCCATAATGGGCAGGAGTGAAATAGGACGGTAGGAAGATGGATATTCAAGTGGCTTAGAGGGTTTGAGAAACATTTTATGTTCATTGGTGAAGTATTGTTAGTGATAGTAGTTCCTATCGATATAGAAAGTATTTCGATAGCAGAGTCGATCTGTTCTTTTGTTTTTAGTGGAATTTTTAAGTCAAGTACATTTTATAGATCAGTCCGAAAATTTATCCATTTTACCAGTCCTGTAACCATTGAAGGGGGAGAGGGTTTAGGGATAGGATTTGAATGGATGTAAGGTAGAACCGGGCTATGATCTGAAGAGAGGTCATCTAAAGATTGAATTGTGGATTGTGAGGTGGATATTTGGGAAGTAACAAATATAGATATTTCAATTTAAAATATTAAAACATACAGTAATTATTAGGAACTTTTTGGGCAAGAAAAATCATTTTTATCGAGAGTTGTACAGGTTAAAAATAAAAAAGTCATGAAATGAAGTGGTTCAAGTTTTTAAAGATTTTATTATTATTATTCATTGAATATTCTATTAGTTAGTCCATTCAAAATAGAAACACGTGTACTTATCACTATGCTCTGTAAGATATTAAAAAAATGTATTTCTCGACTTAAAAATTATTCGTTGTATGAGAATCACCCATATAAGGAACATTAAATGATATAAAAATATAATAAAATTATTTAGAAGCCTGAACGACTTGAAATCTTCGGATAAGCCAATTTGTTCCTGGAATCAATAAATTTTTTTAATTTATAAGAAAATTTTAAGTAATTCTGCCACCTTAGGATAGAAATAAAAAAAGTTGAATGATCAAACACCGGATGATTTTCAAGTTACATTTGAATATAATAGTTCCCAATGATCACTATACATTTATATATAACTATACACTATTTA
>NW_027115723.1:166384-167293 GCF_000696795.3 Halyomorpha halys | reverse complement strand
ATTTTGATACCTTTATGTTTCTATCGATAACTTCGCCGAATAAATATTCATATCCGTCTTTTTTTGTTCATTTTGCATTTTTAAATTTATTTTAAGATTGGTCGAGGGTAGTTTAGTAACAATGAAAAAAGAATGATTTAGAACATGCATTATGAAAAGCATCATTTATGCGAAATAAAAAAAAAGATTAAATTAAGATTAAAATAATATAACTATAAGAATCTGGACATTTGGTTCAAAAAGTATTTTTATCGTCAGCCAGCGTGTTCTATTTTTATAAAAATTAAATTAGTTCAGTAAAAGGTGAGATAATTTTAATGTAAATTTTTACCCGTTATATAATTATGTAATTACGAATTAAATTGCCTTTGGCATTAGAAGAGGGGGCTGAATCCTTTAGTGTTTGGTGGAGACTAATTCTTGGTAAGTTAGATTTAGCTTAGCTTAGTAAGTTGTTTGTTCCTGATCGAATCACGCTGACTATGCCCTTGTAAGATTAATTAATTTAATAGCGTGATTGGACAAAGTACATTAGTGGTTCCTTCAAACTTATCACTTGACCTTACTAATTTCTTTTTTTCAGTTCTAATTTCAGATCGTTAAGATACTATACCACTTCAGTTATAAACCATTGAAACACATTTTCCTTTCTTAACCTATTGAGAAGGTTCTGTTAATAATTGGAATGCCCATATAAACTTGGGTATGATATTAGCATATATCAGCATAACTTTTATGTTTTTTTCTTATTAATCATTCGGGAATGAGCGATGAGGAGTCGTGTTAGTATATTAATATCTAAAGGTGTTAAATTATTATTAATATACAGCCAGATGTATTTCCTAAACAAATACGTATCTCTCTCTGTCTCTCTCATAAGTAAATATGTTGTATGTTTCATATACACTT